>NC_092336.1:557852500-558162812 GCF_046630445.1 Rutidosis leptorrhynchoides | reverse complement strand
TAAATTACCTGTTCATATTAAAAGCAGGCGGAGTAATTATTAACCAGAAACCGAACACCACAATTGACACCTTACCTAAAATCATAATTTGCATTAAAACTGAAAACTGAGATGTTTCCCCACTCTTACTCCCTTTCTTAAAATCACAATCTCTACATTAAACTTGAATGTGTAGAATGACACTGCTCTCGGCCATTTATGAGATACGAATTTTCCCACAATAATTAATACATATAATCAAAACTGAAAGGCTTGGTACAAGGTTCAGGTGACACGTGGTTGTTTCGGATATGCTATCTAGTTCGGTATTACTATTACGAACAGTCAAACATCACATTAACCCAATGATGAAAATTGAATATTAACAATGAGGGAGCCAAAATAACTCAATCAAAACATGTAGTCTCTTAAACATAAAACATCCACAAAGTTTAAGTAGAATGATTGATGGCGGACAAAGAAAAAAGCTACCCCACTCAACTCTACAACCATTAAAGCCATTAAACTCATCAATTACAAACTCTAATCAAATGTATATAGTATAGTTACAGAAAAAAATACAACTAACATGCTGTTAGGAAATCTATGTGAGCCCTAACAAGAACTTGATAACTCTAGTTATCAACCCACCGTGCAACAAACAAATAATCAACAAAACAAATAAAGATAAGAACAAGAAACGTAAAGAACAAGGAATTAATGTGGTTATGTCCAATCGTTTAATTCAAACGAATTGTTTAAAACAAAGAGAATTTTATTAGTAATTTCGTAGGTACAGTTTAGGGTTACATAAGGGTCCATAAATAGGCATAAAATAAAAAGAAAACTACTTAAAGAGCAAGAAAACGCGTTCTTCTCGTCAGACTCCCGGATAAGCTTAAGTCGCGCCGTGACTGGAGGAGCCGCGGCTTAAAGCATGATTTCGAATCTGCCAGCATTGCAACCTTCGAACCTCAATCCAAGTGTTAAGCCATGGCACGCCTTAATGAGTCACGGCGTGCCTTAACACTAAAACGCACTTTTTCTTGTTGTTTTGATATCATTCACACATCCAACAGATGCTATATAACAACCATAGGCGGAACTATGCATAGACCAAAGAGGGCTTTGGCCACTCCACTTGTTTGGGGTACTAGGTTAAATATATTGTCTTTTAAGGGTTACTATTTGTATGTTCTAACAATATTATATGTTCTAGTGAATATGTTGGCCTCTCTAATCTTTTTTACTGTAGAGTCATAAATAGCTCTTCACCTTTTATAAGCCCTGTAAATTAGTTCAAAAATTATTTTCTTTTATAGTTTTTAAGGATATACTTGATGGATAACATGTACTGTATTTATCATCAGCTAGCCATCAGGTTCTTTTGTGTAGTCAAACTCCCACTGATCCAAACAAGTTCAAGATTTTACTATAGGATGGGCATTTACAGACGTCAATATTCTTATCAAAATTAATTTTTATCTATTTTAAAATTCACATTGTCCCCGGCCCTCCAAAAAACAATGTTCAAGTTCGCCATTAATAACAACTAAATCTAATCAAAATTATATCAAATAAGTTTTAACGATGAAATACAATGAACAATATGTATATAGTATAATTAATATTAGTTAATAAAATTTAAAATAATATGTAATAACAATAAGATATACAAAATAATACCGTTCATTGATGATCAAATACACAAGAGTTGAAATTGAAGAAGAAACCAAAATTAGAAAACTAGATTTTTAACGAAAAGTCAAAAACAACAAGTTGATCTAATAGGATTTTGTAATAATTCAATAACAATTTAATTATAACATTTAATAACCAAAATATTTGATAAGCCGCATATATAGCATTATAATTTTACTTTGGTGGGGCCAAGATTAAAAGTTACTCCGTAGTACTACCTCCGTCTCATTCCAATAGTTCACAGACAAAAAACACGCAGTTTTAGGAAATCCCACTAACTTCATTTCTCCACCAATGAAATATCTTCTCTCTCCAAATCCACCAATGAAATATCATCTTTCCTTTCTATTTATGGAAGTGAACTATCAGAATGGGACAACCCAAAATGGAATACTAGCCTATTGGAATGAGACGGAGTTAGTAAAATTTAGTCTCTAAATCTATAAAAATTGCTAATAAAGATAACACTTTTGGCCTCTACCCTTATTATCCTCTGTCCTACATCAACCTAACCTAATTTCATTTTTTAAAAATTGGTAATTACAATTGGCCCCTTCCACACTTTCTTTCGCCCAATTAAATCATCGACAAATTTTCAATTTTAACCATCCGTTATATTTTGACCGATTTTAGTACCCCCATATTTTCTTTTATTTTTGCCCCCTTCCTATTTTTTCTTTCTTTAAATTTAAATCCTCCTTTTTAATAACTTTTTTGTCAACCTTTTTCACAATTTAATTTAAATTTTTATTTTTCTTTAGCCACATTAATCGTGTGTATATATATATATATATATATATATATATATATATATATATATATATATATATATATATATATATATATATATATATATATATATACACTAAAGTTAGTATATAATAAAAAAAATAAACGAAAATGATATTACGTTTGTTTACAATTGTAATAGGTGATTCGCATGTTGAAACGAATTATTGTATGGTTATGTTAAGTTCATTAACTTTAAAACATATCATTAAATACTACAAATAGATATTCCGTAAACAGCTGAGGGGTGGCCACCGCAGCACGCTACTAACCACCCTACTTGTTTGCTTCAATTCGTTGTTGTCATTTGATTGAGAGTTACCAATGATACAAATTTTTTTTTTTTTCATTTTTCATTTGCTTTTTTCTCCAATTTGTCAATGACTTTTAAAATTTCAATGTGATTAAAAAGGTTTTGTTATGCACCCAACGTATTTGATAGAATATTAATGGGAAGACACCTTCTTCGCAGATTCTTTATTTTTATATATGTTAACCGTGGCATAATCATGTATTTGAAGTATCTACATATGATTAAATGGTTGACTCACCCAAGTCGAGACAAAGTTTAAGAAGACAATATTGTGTCCTAAATAATAAAGGTTGTGTTGCTATTAATGATACGTGCGGTAATAATCACGTTTAATTGGGCCTTTACTGAGCTGAGAACAGTAGCCTTGTTGTACGTACAAAAAACTAGCTCCCGTGAACACTTTTCTCTCTCTTGGGAAACACACCCAGATCTATTTTTTTTTTTTAACTTTGTCCGTCAAATCCTTCCACTATTCCGGCAACTATTCCTTTTTTACTCTCTAACTTTCACCATTAATATACCACTTTCCTTACTTGTTAACTAACTTTTCTTCCCCTTTCTCTTCCGATCAACTCCACAGCTTCTCCCTTCTTTGACGTTTTGAAGGTTTAGGTGATGATGTCCTCTCCGACCACCGGCATCTCGCCGGTGGTTCGGTATTTTTAAGCTTTTCATCGTGAATAAAGGTCCTCCGCTCCTTCTTCGGCGGCTTTTTGCGTCGATCGAATGCTCCGGTTTCTTCTCTGGTTTTCAGTCGACGAATCCAGTTCTCGGATTCTGGAAATCGTTAGGGGTTGGGGTGTTTTTTTGGTTGCGATTCCGGCAACGGTAGGTAAGCCTTGCCGTGTCTTCTCTCCGTCTCCTCTGCTGTTTCTCTTCTCGGTTTGGTTGTAGGCGACGAGTTCTGCCTGGAACTCTACATCTCACTAAGTTAGGCTTCGGTTTGGGTGGAGGTGGGTTTGATTTGGCGGGGTTTAGGTGGATTGTGTTTTGTGTTGAGTTCCGGCGGATCTCGGTGGTCCGGCCGCGGGTCGTCGGTGGTGTTGTGGTGGTGGTCGGTATTCTCCCGATAATCACCCATGTTAGAGCTTCGGCGTTCTTACAGGTGAACTTTGTTCTTGTCGGAATGGTTTTTATTTTTACTTATTTGTTTATGTGTAGTATAACCAGTATTTTAGTTTCTTATTGTTATAGCTTTAGTTGTATTTGGTCCTTTGTAAAACTTGTTTTCTCACCCAGTTGGTGAGCCGTTTGATTAGGACCATGTATTATTTGCTAGAGCTCGTTTTAGACTCTATTGTATCGGTTGTATGAGTTGATCTCCGGATCGGTTATTAATGTTATCGTTTTTTTGCCAAAAAAAATAATAATAATTTAATTGGGCCTTTTCTATGGGTAAGCCTATAGGCCCTCCTTGCAAACCCCAAGTTTTGCCTATAAATAGGTGGTTCCCCACCTCATTATGACACATTCTACATCCTTCACTTTCTCTCTTTAGATTCTCTCTCTAAACTTTCTCTCTCTAGACTCTCTCTCTCTCTAAAGAAGCCAGCCGCTAGCCACCAGCTCCCCGCTCTCGGTCCTCTATCCTCCCGGCGATCAGCTATCAGCTCTCCGCTCACAGCCTTCAGTTTCTATCGTCTTGACCTCATGACTTCCTGACCTCTTGACTTCATGATTTCCTGACCTCGATCATGACTTCCCGACCTCTTGACTTCATGATTTCCTGACCTTATGACTTCCTGACCTCTTGACTTCATGACGGCCAGCGGACAACAACATGCATATACGCCCTACATGTAGTAATATTACGTAAGCCCTAAAGGCAACAAGTCATATAAACCGTTCAGCATAAACGTGAGTAAAAGCCGAATCAACAAACCGGTCCTCCTCAACTTGACTCTTTGCACTCGGATGTACTTCCTCATCGGAACTACATACGATCATCTATCAAAGAGCTTCTATCCTAGCGGTATCGAGGTAATTCATTAACCTTGAGGTTATGAGTTCGAGTCCCGTCATGGACAATTTAGTGGATGTGTGTGTTTGTTGTTAAAAAAAGAAGAAGAGTGTGATGCTCAAGTTAAGGTTCAAAAGGATGTTTAATCAGTAAAATTATTATAAAAAGAAGAAGAAGAAGAGTGTGTTGCTCGAGTTAAGGTCCAAAAGGATGCTTAAATTATGAAAAATAAATCTGGATGAGGAGAAAAACACGAGAAGTATATACTTTCACAACTCAAATTATGATTAAAGATGCATTTAAGTTTTATTTAATGCCATTTAAATTTTATTTATACCTTCGGGTGATCTCAATCGTTGTTAAAAAAAAAAAAAATTTTGTTGCATTATGATATATTTCCACATTAAGTTACAAACTTGAAGGTGACAATTTTTAAAGTACACAAAAACATCTGTCCATGTATACTAAGCCTTAAAATATACACCACAATGAGATGCCTCTTTTTCATTGGTATTTTCCATGTAAATTGCAACTACCCAGTTACTCAAAATTGTTTCACTCTTCATTTCTTTTTTATCACGTGTATTCGGTTAAATTTGAGCTGAGTTTCCATTCATAGAGGCCCGTTCTGGTTTCAAGAGTTACAGGGTTTTAAAACCATACGACCTAAATGTTTGCTTTTCATTTGCCTTTTGCTCCAATCAGCTAATAAAAATAATAAAATAATGAATTGGAAATATTTTTTGTATAATAAAAAGACAATGGAGAAAACTTATACAACAATTTAAATCTCCATTCTCCAATAATATATAGGATCAGTGTATTTTTTTTATAACTTACCGTCGATGGTTTATTTATTTACTAAAATCGTGTTCTTACGCATTATAAAAATAAGTAAAAACTACTATCTATAAGATTACTCATGTTGTTGGTTGTTTTTTACACTTTTTTGCTGACTAGGATGTGTTGTTTTTTATTGTGGAGTAAGTTGTTTTTTGCACTTTTTTACTGACTATGATGTGCTGGTTTTTGTTGTGGAGTAGGTTGTTTTTTGCACTTTTCTGCTGACTAGTGTTGGTGCATGAATCCCCAGCCGTAGTTTATCTTTACGTTTAACACATTCGGTTATGTAATAATGTTTACTTGTGACTATTGATTGTGTTTGTGATTGTGAGTACTTAATTTGTTAAATAATCAATATGTTAAACTGCACACACAGTCGACCGAGTGTGTGTACACACTCGACCGACTGTGTTACTCAGTCGACCGACTGAGAGACACACTCGACCGAGTGTGTCTGACTTGCAGTATATATACGGGTTGAGACTTCTTGGTTGGGGTTAATCACCCCATTTACCCTAGTCAACTGGTTTTCATCTCCAGAGAACTCTAACACCATATACCACCGAAATATATCGTTTAGGCGTTGATCTAATCTAGTTCTTGTCCTAGGTTTGATCTATTCGGTCTCGATACGACCCATATCTCGGTTTAACCCTATTCTAGTGAATTCCGCCTCTAGGATAGTTAGCAAGCGACCTAAGATCCGTGAATAAATGTCTACAAAGTGGTATCAGAGCCGGAGTCTCTGGTTTTGCTTGATCAAAATCGTTTTTGGTTCAAAAAGTTAGTGTTTTTTGGTGTTTTAATCATTGAATCTCTTTTTCTACGTTATAGTTGGTGTTTTCGTTGTCTAAAGGTGTTTCTAGAGTCTTTTCCATTGTTCTCTACGTTTTGGTTTAGTGTTTTTCATCAAAAATCGATAGAAAAATCGATTTTGGTCTAGATAACCCTAATAGTCGACCTGCGTCTGTCAAGAACACACTCGGTCGTGTGTGTATTGACAACCGACCGTGTGAGTCCTTAGATCGACCGATTGAGGTAGTAAACCAACCGTGTGTCTTTCAGTTAAACTGTGTGAGTTTCCTTAAGTCAATCGGCCGTGTGAGTTCAGTCACTCGATCGTGTGAGCTATACAATCGACCGAGGGAGATAGACAGTCGGCCGTGTGAGTTTGTAATACCAAAGGCTTATTGAGTAAGGAAGTGCTGCCCAAATTTTGTCAGACAATCGACCGTGTTAGTCATATAATAGACCGTGTGTCTAAGACAATCGACCGTGTGTCATTAATCAGAAATTTCATTAATCTTGAACAAATTTAAAATGTCGGACACTAATGAACAAGTAGTAAACGAATACAGTGCATTGGTGATTGCTCCAGGACTACAAAAACTGTTACTAAATGAGAATGAGTCTGGAACTTCCAATAAGGTTCCCAAGCTTGACAACCTAAAGGACTTTTTAGACTGGAAGGCGCGTTTTATGATATATTTGAATGGTATAGATTCTAGACTATGGGAGTTTATTGAGACTGAGTTTGCATGGCCAAATAGGGCAGACGGTGAACCTAAAGAGACCACTCAGTTCAATCCTACTGAGCGTGAACAGTATAACTTGGAGTGTAAGTGCTACGCTCAACTTACTCAGGCACTGTCCAAGGAGATCTTCTCACAGTTCAAGAACAGAAATAAGACCTCGTATACCCTTTGGCTTGCTCTTCAATCAGCCACAGAAGGAATAGCCACTTACCGTGCCACTAAGGGTAAGGTTCTCAAAGATGAATGGAGAGTGTTTGCTGCTTTACCTTCCGAGTCTCTTGGATAAACTTTGGAGAGATATCGTCTGCTGGTTGCTGAAATGGCATATTATAGAATTGATTTATCTGATGAGAAAGCAGTTAGAGTTTTGAAAGACGGTCTTCCTGAGAAATGGGACAATGAAATTGAAAAGATTCAGAATAGGTACATTGCATCAGGTCGTAAGTTAACCTTGACAGCTTTTACTTCCAAGTTGATGGAAAAGGATATTCAGGTTGAGGCAAAGAGAAAGAGACTTGGTACTGTAGCTGGTTCGTCCATTATTGGGTCATCTTCGGGAAATCATGCTCCTTTGCAAACAGCTTACATTTCCACCAATGCATCACAGATCTCGACTCCAGTATCAGATTCTGGTTATTTCAATGCCAAATCTCAAGCACAGAAATTAACTGCTAAACTGATTGATTCAAGCATTCTACAACAGACTCAATCACCAGTGATCAAGACGGAAAATATCAAGAAAAGGCCTCTAGAATTGATTCAGGAGGATATGGCTCTAGCTGCCATCGTTGTTAACTCTTACAATGATATGATAAGTGGGCAGATAATCAATGGTCATCTGGAGAATGAGGATTATGATCAGATTGATGAGGATGAGATTGAGAGAATGGACATCCTTTTTGCTATGGGAAGTGTGGTGAGACGTGCTAGGAAGTATTTGAAAAGAACAGGTCAGAGTACTTTGAGTCTGAACCGCAATACTAAGTTTGGTTTTGATATGTCCAAAGTGAGATGCCATAATTGTGATGAACTTGGTCATTTCAAGAGGACATGCACAAGACCACCTAAGCCTGGTTTTCATAATTCTTTTCATAACACTTCAATTGAGGTGACTCCTGGACATGCTGGTCCGACAGTGAACAAAGAAGCAACTTCTAATGGTCAATTCAAAGCTTTGACTACTACATATGCTGATGAAGTGTGTGATTGGTTGATCTCAGTGGATGCTGAAAACGCTAACGTGGTTTTTGTTGGTAAGAGTGAAGCTGAAATAGAAGAAGAAAGGGTTATCAGAAGAGATGCTGGTTGTATAGGTAAAGATGATCCTACTTTCACATGTTATGTCTGCAAATGTAATGCACGTATGAAAAGGGTTGAAGCGATAATGAAGATGTGTCTTAGAAAGAGAATTAATGACAGGTTGTATGATAAGTTCCGCAAAGCCAGGGATCTGTCTGATCTTGAATTCATAACTGACTCTTCAGATGACGATGAATCCTCGGGAATGAGTTGTCATACGGGAACCTGGTTTAGAAAAGAACTTGCACATTTGATCAAGGGTGATGTTGAAGGTACTGATGAGAAGGTAGTCACGGTGACAAGTTCGGATAATTCTGCTAAAGTTGAGGGCAAATAAGGTTAAGATGTTGATTATTCAGACAGTACAAGTTCAGAGTCAGAATCAAAATCAGATACAGATTCGCAGGATGGTAGAAAAGATTACGCGTTCATGGCTAACACATTCAGCAATGATAAGGTATGTAATGATTCAGATTCTTTATGTTTAAAATGCACTGATCTTGAACAGGAAATAGCTAGACTTGAATGTGTGGTCTTTAAGCTTAACGAGATACCTGCTACTTGTGAAACTTGTCCGAAACTTAGATTTGAACTTAAGAACTTGAGTCTAGAAAATCAGACACATAGGAAGAACTATGATGATGCTCTTTTCTACCTTAATAAGCAGAAAGAGTATGTTGATGTTATTAAGTCCTTAGAGAATCAGGTAGGTCATTTAAAATCAACTATTGTAGATGATGAGAAAGTGATTCACCTGTATTTGAGCCAGATAGAAGCACTTAAGGCTGAAAAAAATTCATACAAATTAAAATATGAGTCAGAAAAGGCTAAGATTGATAATTGGCAGAGAATGTCATACGTGACACAAACCTTGAAACATCCCAAAAACTAAGGGATATGCTACAATTAGGTTGCCCCACCGCTCTTAGGAGAGTTTATCAATAAACCTGTTGAGAAGAACAGGGATCCGGTTGTAGAACCAAAGTATGGTAAGCCTGAGAAAAATTCTGTAGAGAGTAAAAGTGAGTCTGGTGAGGGTAAAAAGCCATTAGATGTTGTTTATGAGACGGAGTCCGACACTGATGTCGACACCAAAAAGGACGGGAAACCCTTTGTAGTTGTGACTAAACCAGTTACAATTTTGAAGAATCCAAATGATGAAGCGAATAGGAGTGAAAGTCAAAAGACTGAGGAGAGGAGTGTTAGTAAGCCAAAACATTCTAGGAATAAAAACACTCAGCACACCCCTGTTAGGTTTGTTAAGGATAGTAGTACTGTGAATTCTCATATTGTTGATCCCAAAACTGAACTTCCACCAAAAGGTGAGGGTTCAAATTTAGGAAGGGTAACGAAATATATTCCGCCTAATCGTAGACAGATTGTTAAATAGCAAGTCACGTCACCCACTCCAGCTAGGCAACAGAATAAACCCCCGAGGAGACAGTATTCAACTTCTAGGAGTCAAGTATTTAATGCTAATGGTTTTGATAATGTTAACTGTTTCAATTGTGGGATGTTGGGACACAGGGCTATGAATTGCAAACCCATTCGACAGACACCACACAAGAAGATTGATCTTAGTTCCAAACGTACTTTTGATAGAAGATCATCTTCACCTGTGTTTAAATCTACCTCTCTCAAACCAACTGAAACAAAAGTTTTTCAAACAAATGACTATTACAGGAAACCATTACCAAAGAATGTTGTTTGGAAACGTAAATCAGAAGTGAAAGGTGTCCAAAATTCTGAAGGTCCTTCTGGATCTAAGGGACAATGGGTGGAATTGCCAGTGGTTGGCGTTGATGGGAAACCCACTGTCATTTGAGCATGGGTGACCCTTTCTAACTAATCTCCTTATTTTTGTGTGCAGGTCGCCTACAATCCTCGCTGCAATACATGGATTGTTGATAATGGGGCGTCCAGGCACATGACAGGAAACTTGTCCTTACTTTCTAATGTGAAAACAATGGATGGAGGACCAATTTCTTTTGCAGGTAGTGAAGGAGGTTTTATTACTGCGCAAGGGGTGATTGCTAATGAGAATGTCAGCTTTGATAAAGTTAATTTTGTGGAGCAAATGTCGAACAATTTGCTTTCAGTTTCACAGGTTGCTGACAAAATGTATACAGTTGCTTTTGATGATAAATTGTGTTATATCTTGAGAAAAGAATTCGTTATTCTGGAAGATATGATTCTGATGACTGCTCCTAGGTGCAAGGATCTCTATATCCTTGATATGCGTAAGGCTCATGTTAAAGCAGCTACAGGCCATCAGGCCTTCGTTTCTAAGGCTACTGAACAGGAGTCGATTATCTGGCACAAGCGTATGGGTCATCTGAGTCTAAGGAAGATGAATAATCTAGTTTACAATGGACTAGTTGATGGTGTTAATCTTAAGAGCTTTCATATTCCTGAAGGGTGTCTTCCGTGTAAGAAAGGGAAACATACAAGAAAATCTCATGCATCCAAGAAGCATCATTCTGTTAATATTCCTTTGGAGTTGTTGCATATGGATCTCTTCGGTCCAGTTAACTGTAAGACTATCACAGGAGAATTATATTGCTTGGTAGTTACAGATGAGTATTCACGTTTCTCTTGGGTTGTGACACTGAAGCATAAATCAGATACTTTCGAGCGCATTAAAGTTTTGATTCTGAAGCTTGAAAGTTTATATAAGTTGAAAGTTAGAAAGATTCGTACTGACAATGGTACGGAGTTCAAGAATAACAACATGCTGCTGTTTTGTAATGAAAAGGGGATACAACAACAGTTCAGTCCTGCTTATACACCTCAGTCAAATGGGGTTGCTGAAAGAAAGAATAGGACATTAATTGAAACCGCAAGAACTATGCTAGCTGATGCATGCTTACCTATTGTTTTCTGGGGAGAAGCCGTGAGCACAGCTTGTTATGTGATGAACAGAGTTCTAGTGGTGAAGAGACACGGTAAGACGTGTTATGAATTGTTGCACAAGAGAAAGCCTAACATTAAACATCTTAAACCCTTTGGTGCACCTTGTACAATTCTGGTACGAGACGCTGGAGGGAAATTTAATTCAAAGGTTGTCTCTGGTATCTTCTTGGGATATGGGAATCCAAACAAAAAAGTGTATAACACTGAGTTAAAGTATGTGGAAGAACGTTATGAAGTTAATATTCAGCGCAATGCTCCGCCTCGTGTTAGTAAAGGGTTCGCATGGCAGTTTGAATACGATAAATTATTTGATTCTTTCAATCTTCCACCGGAGGCTACAGACGATGAGATCCTAACTCAGATGCTGTATGATTCTCAGAATTCTACAGAGAATGTTATCTTTATTCCTAGCCAGACTCAAGTCCAGACTCAAAGTTCTCTTCAGAGCCCGATTCAGAGTCCGCGGCAAAGTACACAGAGTGACAATTCTAATGTTGATCCTAATGAGGAGATGGTGTATGAGACAGATGAAGATAGTGATTCAGAAGAAGATGAGGGTGTTAATCGAGCACGGTTGACAGAAGAGAACTTAAATCCTCTTTATAATCAACCTCCTACTGTAACAGAGTTTGAACAGTCAACTGAAGCAGGAGGAGTACGTAGATCAAATTGTGTGATCATGCCTCCAAAACGTTTAGATGACTACTATGTTGATACAAGAGGCATACCTCATATTAGGATTCCTCATGCCAAGAGTAATGAAGCATCTACGTCTGAAGTTCCTACTACACCTGATGTTCCTGAAGTAACTGAGAGTCAATCGACAGCAGAAAATGTTGAATCTGAAAGTGCGAATGTGGTAACTGAAAGGACCCGTTCATATACATTATAAACGATTCTCAATAGTTGATTACATCGCGAGGTATTTGACCTCTATATGATACATTATTCAGACATTGCATTCGTTTTTAAAAGATAAACTCTCTTTACATCGAAAATTAACAGGCATGCATACCATTTCTTATTGTCCAACTATCAATGACCTAATCTGTCGTTTACTTAATAATAATCTCTACTGAACTCAACAACTTGAATGCAACGTCTTTTGAAATATGCCATGAATGACTCCAAGTAATATCTTTAAAATGAGCAAATGCACAGCGGAAGATTTCTTTAACACCTGAGAATAAACATGCTTTAAAGTGTCAACCAAAAGGTTAGTGAGTTCATTAGTTTATCATAAACGATCATTTTCATCATTTTAATAGACCACAAGAATTTCATTTCCAGTTCTCAAAATATACGTCCCATGCATAGAGACAAAAATCATTCATATGGTAAACACCTGGTAACCGACATTAACAAGATGCATATAGAATATCCCCATCATTCCGGGACACCCATCGGACATGATAAAATCGAAGTACTAAAGCATTCCAAATTCCAGAATGGGGCTTGTTGGGCCCAATAGATCTATCTTTAGGATTCGCGTCAATTTGGGGGTCTATTCCCAAATTCTTAGGCTACCAAGCTAAAACGGGGCATATTCGGCTTCGATCATTCACCCATATAATGTAGTTTCAATTACTTGTGTCTATTTCTTAAAACATTTATAAAAATTGCGCATGTATTCTCAGCCCAAAAATATAAAGGATAAAAAGGCAAATGAAACTCACCTATTGTATTTCGTAGTAAAAATACATATAACGTCATTGAACAAGTGCAAGGTTGGCCTCGGATTCACGAACCTAAATTAATTATATATATTTATATGTTGGTCAATATCTGTCTAACAATTTAGGTCAAGTCGTAGTGTATCACAATCCTAATGCTCGAGATTATCATGCAAACGCTAGCAAAGAGTCATATAATCCAAAAAATGATTTTTAGAATCTATACATGTTTAATATATAATTTAAATATAGTCGTTTTATATATTTAAATATATTTAACAGATTTTATCAGAGTAAATAATACAAGTCCTTTCTTAATAATGAGAATTCATATTAAAATTTCAAATATGATAGAAATATACTTTTATATATCTTAAGTAATAAAATTTATAAAGTTCACTTAATATTATAAAGGATAGTGGCATGTATTATTAATGTAATTATATTACATATGCTAGAAATATCTTTGTATCTCATATTCATTTGATAAAATAATATTGATAATAATAATAAGTAAGGTTGTATTTATAATAATAATATTAATTATACAATAATAATAATAATAACAATATTTATATTTCCTAATGATAATAATAATAATAATCTTTTGTAATAATACAAATGTTATAATGATAATAATATTTATGATAAAAGAAATATTATATTCATGTTAATGATAATAACAATAAATAACAATGTTTTATATGAGACTGATAATTCTATTCGAAATGATAATTTTTAATAATAATAATAATATTAAAATGATAATAATAATGATATTTTATAACAGTAATGATATTTTATCAAAATGATAATTTTAATGATAGTTTTAATATAAATAATGCTTTTAATAATAATAACGATAAAAATAACAATTTGTTAGTTTTCATAAAAATGTTAATTATTTTAATAATATTAATAATAATAATAATTATAATAATAATAATAATAATAATAATAATAATAATAATATTGATTATTAAATAATAATAATAATAATAATAATAATAATAATAATAATAATAATAATAATAATAATAATAATAATAATAATAATGATAATAACGACGATAACGATAATGATAATAACTATAACGATAACGATAACGATAACGATTAACGATAACGATAACGATAATGATAACGATAACAATAACGATAATCATTTTAACAATAATACTTTAAAATTATAGATAATTCAATTGACGATATCTTTTAATCCGTTCATCAAAACCATACGATATCTAAATGAAAAGTTTATAGTTTTTCGCCAGCTTTCCAACGACATGCATATCATATACCTTATCTCAATCGCATATGTAATTAATCCATGATCTATCATAAAGTATTTAACGACAATAATAAGCATACAAGCATGCATAATCCTAAATATTCGAGCACTAGTCAGGGATACACTATCAATATATAAAAGTTAAGTTACGAGTGCTCACGTATCAATATTGAGATTCAATATTGCAGGAAAGGTACGTAGACGCAACGAAGATGATAGACACTAGGTTGACCTCACGAACAACACCAATGAACCACACCCATAACCTTCATAGCTATAACCCATAATTTCATTAGCTCTATCTCGCTCATAAAATCCATTTTGAAAACACGCGAGCAGAACCTCGTCGTAGTATTTTATGTATAATAATACTAATAATAATACTAATAATAATAATAATAAGATTAATAATAATAATATTAATAATAATAATAAATAATAATAATAAAATAAAAATAAATATTTATGAAGTAATATAGATCAGAGATAGATCGATATAGGAATTTATGAATTGAATCAAAAACGCGTTCGAGCTTTATAGATCAAATCTGGGCCCCCTAGCTCCGTGAGTGCGATGGTTCAAAGGCAGAAAACTCCGCGAGTGCGGAGCACTGAAATCCAGCTCACTCTCAATTATTTGATGGCTGCCAACGGTTTTATTTAATTAATTAATATATATATATATATATATATATATATATATATATATATATATAATTTATGTAATTAATTATATATTATATTATATTTACATGCATAGTTGACTTGTAAATTTAGTTCCAACGATTCGTACATTGTTACTCGACTTATGTCCTGGTTCCGGTTTCTCGAACGCATTCTCGTACGCTTAGAAAACTAACACTTTATGTTACGCGACGTATACCTTTATTAATAATTAGACTTAAATTAATGAAAAACTAACCCACTCAAAGTGTAACCTAATCTTTTGAGTGTTTTGGTCATTTACTTCTATAAATCATATTCTCGTTATTTATCAAAGTGTATTTAATAATATTAGTTTAAATCAAAACGTTTTATATTAAGGTTAATATTATATTTTATCATTTTGTAAAATATATAAATATATAAATATTCATTTAGAATATAAATTTATATAAATATAATATTTAGTTTTTCAAATACTAATATATTTCAAAGTATAATTTAAGATCATTTACATAATCGAAAATATTATATTATATAACGTTTACGCTTTAAAACTTAATTAAATATAATTCCTTTATGCGCCAACGTTTATTTTAATTTCCTTAAACTTTCTAAATAATACATCATAATATCAATCGAATCAAAAAAACAAGTGTTACAATCGTTTACTTAACTAATTTGAAATCATATATATTTAATATACATAAACACTTTTGAAATACACGTTGCAAGTTATATATATATCTAACAACCAATATTTCAACTTACGTTATTTAACAAAGACATTTTAATAAACAAGTTCTATTATATCGAAAAACGTTTTCGCACATTTGAAAATAGATCAATCAAGTATTATGAAATTCAATTCTCCACTAACTTTTGTCTAACTCTCGATAAGTGACACCTTGTTCTCATTTGTAAATCACTTTACCAATTATTCCGAATACCGTTAAAAAGTAAGGGTTTCCTAATTCAAAGTGGACCTCATAACAGAGACTCGTAATCATAATTCAATGTATCTGATAATTCAATCGTATGATATTATGATATTATCTTTTAATCTCGTCGATAATTATTTTAGATATATTTTAAAACAAATACGTTCATGTAAAGTATTATACGTCTAATACTTTGTTAATGTTTTTAAGTTATAATATATATATATATATATATATATATATATATATATATATATATATATATATATATATATATATATATATATATATATATATATATATATATATATGTATATATATAATCATATCCATTTATGTATTGGTTCGTGAATCGTCGAAACTTGGTCGAGGTTAATTGAATGTATGAATACAGTTTAAAACTCTTGAGATTCAACTTACAAACTTTGCTTATCGTGTCGGGAATATATAAAGATTAAAGTTTAAATTTGGTCGGAAATTTCCGGGTTGTCACAGTACCTATCCGTTAAAGAAATTTCGTCCTGAAATTTGATTAGGATGGTCATGGCTGACAATAAGTATGTTTTCATGACGCATATAAGCTGAAGATTAGGGCTTTATCATCATTGAGTAATATGGATAAAATCATTTGATTTTGTGAAGAGTACGAGTGAAGCTATTATCAAAAGAGTGAAATGTGTAGGTATAGATTCGTTATATCTTTTGACGTAGATAGGATTGATTTCCAAGTTCAAGAGATTTGGAGAAAATCTTCGTAATAGGATTTGATTAAGGAAATTTAGGATCCGCTTTAAATGCGATCATCCATTTTGATTGCTCTGTCGGATATTTTACTATAAATCCACTCTCTTCGTTTCCTTACAACTCACACCTTCTCTTCTTTCTCTCTCAACTCATACTTTAAAGTATTTGTTAATATGCTCCATCCAGTTCTGATTCTTGATATACTCCTTACCTTCATATCTGTCATTCTTCTTTTTCATCTGCCGCCGAAAGAATCTATTTACTTTTACTATACCCTTGGGTTTATAGTGTTTTTAGTTCTCTCGTGTCTTTATATTGCTATTTGCATCGATATATATGGTTTGTAATTTCTACATTGTTGTTGGGTTTTATATTTTCCCTTATACTTCGATGTCCCTGCTTCTATCTTCTATAATCATTGTCATCCCCATTTAATGCTTTCTTTTATTTGCTGCGATTCATACCCCAATTTCTGTTTTGGAGCTTTGTCCTTTCGTTTCTTCTTCTTGTGTAGCGACCCCGACAAATCGTCAAGTGACGGCGTCGTCTACGTAGGTCCCATTTCATGGTCATAAGTCTTTAAGACAAAGTTTGACCAAAATATGTCGCCTTCATTTCAAAATAAAGATGTTTCAAAGTTTACAAACGTAGTTTCCATAACAAGTACATAACAATGTTTAAAGTTTGTATGAAACACGTGCGACACGATTAAAAGTAGTCAAAAAGACGCTCCACATATGCAAGTATACTCGACATCCAATGCAAGTATCAAAAAGTATGAGCGGAAGCATGTATCACCTAAGTTCAAGGACCTGAGAAAAACATAGAGAATCTGTCAACGAAAACGTTGGTGAAATCATAGGTTTAAATAAGTAAGTGAGTAAAAGTAAGTTGAACCACAAGATTTGCAACATCGATAAAGTCATAGTACATTCTAAAAGTTAATATTCACGAGCACTCAATTATCAAAGCTTAACATTCCGTCCGTTGAACCCCGTAATAATAGTGTTAGAACATACACTATTTCCCGAAAATATATTTCACCCGTAGACGGTAGCGAACCGTCCGAAGTGAGGGTTTGTCAAACCCATATAGCCATATAACATAAGTTCTCGCTTACACCATCTGATGTAACTAATGATAATCGAATTGAGGATTTGTGTTCAAACTCGTATGTAGAATGTTTGTTTTCCCTGTACTTGTGTTCACGTAGTTTAAAAGAACGTTTATGTTTTCTCATCCCAAAAGTAAGTTCAAAAAGAGTAAAAGTGGGACTATGATCTCACCTTTGATTGCAAGAGTGTAAAAGTACTTCAACAAGTAAACGTACAAGGAACAATGCTAGTCTCGACCTAAACAAATAGGTTGTATCAATAACGATAGTCACAAAGGGTCAAAGATGTTCAATTAGTCCTATGGCTCGTTACGACTCGATTAATATATCATGTGAATCAATTTGTCAAGTTTCATGCACGATACAAGTAGTTAAGCATGTTAGAACGATTGTATAATCGTTTGGTTAAGTTTGACTAAAAGTCAAACTTGGTCAAAGTCAAAGTCAACGGGGTCGGGTCGGGTGTTCGACAATTTTCTCATGATGAGAAGTCATATACGAGCATAATAGTCAAGTTTCATGTTAATCGGAGTTACGGTTAAGCGGGAAACATTTTGGGAGCGTTTAAAGACAAGAAAGTTGGCTTGGGCCATTTGCGCGGTGCGCAATGGGTTGCGCGGCGCGCACCCATGTGCAATACCAGGTCAGAACTCGACCAAGGGAACCATTTATTTGGTTTTTCTGATTTGCGCGGTGCGCAGGTGCACGCGCGGCGCGCATAACCTGGGGAATTGCTGATTGCAGAAAAATAACTTAAGTAACGAACCAAAACTCATTTTAACATATTTCATGCACCGAAAACACTTAAAACGCATATCATATATCATGAGAAAGGTAATTTGACAAGGAGAATAACTAAACGCATTTACTCAATCAAAACCAAACAACTTATATCAAAATCACCATTTATGCTCATCATTTATTACTCCAAGTTCATAAATGCCATATTATGATTCGGTAAATTTATGCACATGTGTAATACGCCGTTTTGAAGATAATCAAGCATACAACACAACTAGACACTTACAATTAACATTGCTAAGCATTTAATGCATCAAATATTCAATTTACTTTTATCAAACCCTAACCCAAAATCATAAAATCAACAATCTTGCTTATGAAACTAATCCATGTCAACCTACATACCAATTTGAAGCTAGTGATGTTAGGAACACAATTAAAACATGAACTTTCATCATCAACCAACATATGTACACCTAAAACTCAAGATTAAACAAGCATTCTTTCAATATGAGCTAGTTACACCAAAATAGCAAGAACAAGCATACAAAACACATAATCATACTAGACTTGAGCCATAGACACTAATTAACAACCTTTTTAACTCAAAAACTCAAGAACACATAAAATTAGTGATTTTAGAAAGTTACCCAAATTTGATGAAATCGGTATGGAAACGAAGAGGAGATCACGAGGAGTTCAAATATGCAATTTGTTTTGATCGAATCCTTCTTGAACGAATTTGGATGATGATTGAGGGTTTGAGGGTTTTGAGAGAAAAAAGGTGAAGTAGTAAAATGAAAGAGATGAATGAATGGATGAGAATAAGGGTTGACTCTTTGACCTAGTCAAATGTTTCAACCTTTGGCAAGTTTGGTCCCTCAACTTTAAACCGGGTGCGGGAATTACCTAAACGAGATAATTCAACGCATATTAACGGGATGTGTTATAAACATATAACGGAACTTAAATAGTTAAACGGAAAAGTAAACGGAAAAAGGCGGGATGTTACATTACCTACACCTTAAAAGAAATTTCGTCCCGAAATTTAGGTAGGCGTAGTAGTCGTTGTTTCTTCCTCGGAATCTGACGTTTTCGGGACTGGGAATAGATGAGGGTGTTTCTTTCGCATTTGATCTTCTCTTTCCCAAGTAAACTCGGGTCCCCTTTTGGCGTTCCAACGGACCTTAACAATCGGGATCCGGCTTTGTTTTAATTCCTTCTCGACGTAGTCCACAATTTCAACCGGTTCCTCCACAAAATGGAGTTTGTCATTAATAGTAAGTTCCTCGAGAGGGACGACGATATCGGGCTCGGCGAGACACTTCTTCAAGTTAGATACATGAAAAGTAGGATGGACGGAGCTTAGTTGAGGCGGAAGGTTTAAACGATAAGCAACGGTTCCAATACGCTCTAAGATTTCGAAAGGACCAACGTACCGCGGATTTAGTTTCCCACGTTTCCCAAAACGGATGACACCTTTCCAAGGTGCGACTTTTAACATGACGCGGTCACCGACTTGAAATTCGAGGTCTTTGCGTCTTTTGTCGGTATAGCATTTTTGACGACTCCGGGCCGTCCGAAGCCTATCTCGGATTTGAAGAATCTTTTCGGTTGTTTCGTGAATGAGTTCGGGCCCGGAAATTTGCACGTCACCCACTTCGGCCCAACAAAGAGGAGAGCGACATTTTCGACCATATAACGCTTCAAAAGGTGCGGCCTTAATACTCGCGTGATAACTATTGTTGTAAGAGAATTCGGCGAGAGGTAAGTGATTGTCCCAAGCTTTTCCAAAATCAAAAACGCAGGCTCGTAACATATCCTCTAAGGTTTGTATTGTACGTTCACTTTCCCCATCGGTTTGGGGATGATATGCGGTGCTCATGTCCAAACGCGTTCCCAACGCTTCTTGTAACGTACGCCAAAATCTAGAAACGAAACGACCATCTCGGTCGGAGATAATCGATAACGGTACTCCGTGTCGGGCTACAATCTCTTTAATGTAAAGTCGTGCAAGTTTCTCCATTTTGTCGGTTTCTTTCATGGCGAGAAAGTGCGCGGATTTGGTGAGACGGTCAACAATGACCCAAATTGTATCATAACCGCCCGACGTTTTCGGTAGTTTGGTGATAAAATCCATCGTGATCCTTTCCCACTTCCATTGCGGGATCTCGGGTTGTTGAAGTAACCCGGACGGTCTTTGGTGTTCGGCTTTGACTTTAGCGCAAGTCAAACAATTGGCGACGTATCTAGCAACCTCCTTTTTGATGTTCGGCCACCAATATTGTTCTTTAAGGTCATGGTACATCTTATTGGCGCCGGGATGAATCGAGTATCGTGATTTGTGGGCTTCGTCTAGGATGAGGTTTCGTAGATCGCCATGTCTAGGCACCCAAATTTTTCCGGCGTAATATCGAAGTCCGGTCTCCTTAACTTCGAATCGGGAGACGAGAATGTTTAAAAGTTCGCGTGCGATGTTGTTGTCCTTAAGAGCTTCATCTTGGGCTACCCGAATTTGGCTATTAAGGTTGGAGTGGATGGTGATATTCAAAGCTCGGACACGAAGAGGCACCGCTCTTTCCTTTCGACTTAAGGCATCGGCCACTACATTAGCCTTTCCGGGGTGGTAACGAAGTTCACAATTGTAATCGTTCAAGGTCTCAATCCACCTTCGTTGTCTCATGTTTAGTTGCTTTTGATCGAAGATATGTTGGAGACTTTTGTGATCGGTAAAGATAGTACTCTTGGTACCAAGAAGATGATGTCTCCATAGCTTAAGTGCAAAGATGACGGCACCGAGTTCAAGATCATGTGTCGTGTAGTTTCGTTCGTGAACCTTGAGTTGTCGAGAGGCATAAGCAATGACTTTCTTTCGTTGCATTAGTACACACCCATAACCGTTTTTCGAGGCATCACAATATACAACAAAATCATCATTACCTTCGGGAAGTGACAAGATAGGAGCGGTGGTTAGTTTAGTTTTCAAGATTTGGAAAGCGGTTTCTTGTTCGGATGTCCAAACGAATTTTCGGTCCTTGTGAGTTAACGCGGTTAAAGGGCGAGCGATTAAGGAAAAGTCCTTGATGAATTTACGATAGTATCCGGCGAGACCCAAGAATTGACGAATTTGAGTAGGAGTAGTAGGAGTCTCCCATTTACTAATGGCTTCGATTTTCGCGGGATCGACTTTAATGCCTTGATCACTTACAACATGACCGAGGAATTGAACTTCCTTCAACCAAAATTCACACTTGGAGAACTTGGCATAGAGTTGTTCTTTTCTCAAGAGTTCAAGCACGAGTCGGAGATGTTCTTTGTGTTCCTCTTCGTTTTTAGAATAGACCAAAATATCATCGATGAACACGATAACGAATTTGTCGAGGTAAGGTTTGCACACGCGGTTCATGAGATCCATGAACACCGCCGGTGCGTTAGTGAGACCGAAAGGCATGACAAGGAATTCAAAACTACCATAACGAGTCCGGAAAGCGGTTTTGGAGATATCTTCCCCCTTAACCCTTAGTTGATGATAACCCGAACGGAGATCGATTTTTGAATATACACGAGAACCTTGTAGTTGATCAAAGAGATCATCGATGCGAGGAAGGGGATATCGGTTCTTAACCGTCAATTTGTTTAGTTCACGATAATCAATGCACATTCGTAGGGATCCGTCTTTCTTCTTGATGAATAAAATCGGAGCGCCCCATGGTGAATGGCTACGTTGAATGAAACCACGGTCAAGTAACTCTTGGATTTGACTTTGTAATTCTTGCAATTCGGATGGAGCGAGTCTATACGGTGCACGCGCTACGGGTGCGGCTCCTGGAATAAGATCGATTTGAAATTCAACCGGTCGATGAGGTGGAAGACCTGGTAATTCGTCGGGAAATACATCGGAAAAGTCACTAACAATTGGCACATCTTCGATGCGCTTTTCGTCGGCCTCGACTTTCTTAACGTGAGCAAGAATCGCGAAACAACCCTTGCGAAGTAGCTTTCGAACTTTAAGGCACGAAACGAGATTGAGTCCGGTGCAATTTTTGTCGCCATAGACAATCAATGGTTCACCATTCTCGATAGAAATTCGGATTGCATGAAGATCGCAAAGAATGTGAGATTTATTTTTGACCATCCAATTCATACCGATTATTACATCAAAACTCCCTAATTCCATGGGTATCAAGTCAATTTCAAATTCCTTACCCAAAATGTTCAAAGTACACCCCCGGTAATATGTGTCGGCACTTAAGAGTTTTCCGTCGGCCACTTCGATGGAATAAGTAGTATCTAAAGGGTGTGGTGGAGTGCAAAGGGTAGGAGCCAAAGTCTTAGACACAAAACATTTATCGGCACCCGAATCGAATAAGCAAGTAACATAAGAGTTGTTGAGAAGAAACGTACCAGTGACTAGTTCATTGTCATCTCGGGCTTCCTCGGTGTTGATGTTAAAGGCTCGACCTCGGTTGTTGGGGTTGGCTTTCTTTTTCAGGCATTCGTTCTTATAATGGCCCGTTTGGCCACATTCGTAACAAGTGACCGTTTTTGGAGGATTGGGCCCCTTTCGAGCAACGGGGGCGGCGCTTGTTCAATTGTTGGCCCTATGACCAACACCTTGGCAACGGTGACAAACTAGTTTGTTACATTCGCCGTGATGATGCTTGTGGCATTTGTTACAAAAAGGTAAGTTTCCGACATAACCCTTCTTGCCGTCGTTGTTGAAAGGCTTTTTGGTGAAGGTGTTGTTGTTGTAGTTGGTTGATGGAGTGGCTTCCCATTTCCTTTTGTTGCCACCCGACTTGTCCTCGGCCTTAGGAGCCGGCACTACGATTTCGTCAACCGTTTCGATTAATTGACGGGCCATGTTCATAGCGGCTTGATGAGTAGCGGGTTTGGATGACATCACCCCTTGTTTGATGCTTTTTGGAAGACCGAGCATGTAGAGCTCAATCCTTTGAGATTCGGGGTTAACAAGATTAGGACACATCAAGGATAGTTCGGCGAAGCGTTGATTATAAGCTTTAAGATCGTTTCCGACCGCTTTCAAAGCTCTTAGTTCTTCCTCAAGCTTTCGGGTTTCTTCGCGCGGAAAATATTCAACAATCATCTTTTCCCTTAGATCGGCCCAAGAGAGGGCATGAGCTTCATCGGTACCCACCGATTGAACATAGGTGTTCCACCATGTTAGAGCAATTCCGGAGAAAGTGTGGGTGGAGTATTTGACCTTGTCTTGATCCCGACAACCGCTTATGCTAAAGACGGCCTCGGTTTGTTCGAACCAACGAGTAAGCACAACCGGTCCCCCGGTTCCATCATAAGTGTGAGGTTTGCACCCCATGAAAGCTTTGTAGGAGCACCCTTCGCTAGAGTTACCGGCTCCTTGGTTATTGTTGTTGTGGTTGGTGTTATTGTTGTTGTTAGACGAGTGACCGGCCATGGCCGCATCCACGTTGGTGGCTATCATGCGTTGTAAGGCTTGTTTGGGAGTTTCATTGCGTCGTACACGGCGAGGAGGCATTGTTCCTTCAAAACAAAAGAATACCGTTGGTTAGTATTCTAAATAATACTAACCGTGATATAGAATAAAGATAGAGAGAAAATTATCCTTGACTCGCCTTAAATTCTTTATGGCATAATGTCGGTATGTTCATATGAGTCACCGTAATATAATTTCCGGAAATTATATTACCCTAATTCATATGTGCATTCGACATTACATCATATAGTCAAGGTGGCGTGTCAATTAAATTATACAACACAAGATTTAGATAGAATAAGAGTAGATATGAGTAGAAGAGTTAGAGTATAAATGCACAATTTGCCAAGTAATTCCTATGTCAAGTCTATATGCCGGTTGTAGTCTAGACTCACCAATGTACCCTATGACTCGGGGTCGACACCAATGAACTCTAAATCCCTACAACCAAGGCTCTGATACCACTTGTAGCGACCCCGACAAATCGTCAAGTGACGGCGTCGTCTACGTAGGTCCCATTGCATGGTCATAAGTCTTTAAGACAAAGTTTGACCAAAATATGTCGCCTTCATTTCAAAATAAAGATGTTTCAAAGTTTACAAACGTAGTTTCCATAACAAGTACATAACAATGTTTAAAGTTTGTATGAAACACGTGCGACATGATTAAAAGTAGTCAAAAAGACGCTCCACATATGCAAGTATACTCGACATCCAATGCAAGTATCAAAAAGTATGAGCGGAAGCATGTATCACCTAAGTTCAAGGACCTGAGAAAAACATAGAGAATCTGTCAACGAAAACGTTGGTGAAATCATAGGTTTAAATAAGTAAGTGAGTAAAAGTAAGTTGAACCACAAGATTTGCAACATCGATAAAGTCATAGTACATTCTAAAAGTTAATATTCACGAGCACTCAATTATCAAAGCTTAACATTCCGTCCGTTGAACCCCGTAATAATAGTGTTAGAACATACACTGTTTCCCGAAAATATATTTCACCCGTAGACGGTAGCGAACCGTCCGAAGTGAGGGTTTGTCAAACCCATATGGCCATATAACATAAGTTCTCGCTTACACCATCTGATGTAACTAATGATAATCGAATTGAGGATTTGTGTTCAAACTCGTATGTAGAATGTTTGTTTTCCCTGTACTTGTGTTCACGTAGTTTAAAAGAACGTTTATGTTTTCTCATCCCAAAAGTAAGTTCAAAAAGAGTAAAAGTGGGACTATGATCTCACCTTTGATTGCAAGAGTGTAAAAGTACTTCAACAAGTAAACGTGCAAGGAACAATGCTAGTCTCGACCTAAACAAATAGGTTGTATCAATAACGATAGTCACGAAGGGTCAAAGATGTTCAATTAGTCCTATGGCTCGTTACGACTCGATTAATATATCATGTGAATCAATTTGTCAAGTTTCATGCACGATACAAGTAGTTAAGCATGTTAGAACGATTGTATAATCGTTTGGTTAAGTTTGACTAAAAGTCAAACTTGGTCAAAGTCAAAGTCAACGGGGTCGGGTCGGGTGTCCGACAATTTTCTCATGATGAGAAGTCATATACGAGCATAATAGTCAAGTTTCATGTTAATCGGAGTTACGGTTAAGCGGGAAACATTTTGGGAGCGTTTAAAGACAAGAAAGTTGGCCTGGGCCATTTGCGCGGTGCGCAATGGGTTGCGCGGCGCGCACCCATGTGCAATACCAGGTCAGAACTCGACCAAGGGAACCATTTATTTGGTTTTTCTGATTTGCGCGGTGCGCAGGTGCACGCGCGGCGCGCATAACCTGGGGAATTGCTGATTGCAGAAAAATAACTTAAGTAACGAACCAAAACTCATTTTAACATATTTCATGCACCGAAAACACTTAAAACGCATATCATATATCATGAGAAAGGTAATTTGACAAGGAGAATAACTAAACGCATTTACTCAATCAAAACCAAACAACTTATATCAAAATCACCATTTATGCTCATCATTTATTACTCCAAGTTCATAAATGCCATATTATGATTCGGTAAATTTATGCACATGTGTAATACGCCGTTTTGAAGATAATCAAGCATACAACACAACTAGACACTTACAATTAACATTGCTAAGCATTTAATGCATCAAATATTCAATTTACTTTTATCAAACCCTAACCCAAAATCATAAAATCAACAATCTTGCTTATGAAACTAATCCATGTCAACCTACATACCAATTTGAAGCTAGTGATGTTAGGAACACAATTAAAACATGAACTTTCATCATCAACCAACATATGTACACCTAAAACTCAAGATTAAACAAGCATTCTTTCAATATGAGCTAGTTACACCAAAATAGCAAGAACAAGCATACAAAACACATAATCATACTAGACTTGAGCCATAGACACTAATTAACAACCTTTTTAACTCAAAAACTCAAGAACACATAAAATTAGTGATTTTAGAAAGTTACCCAAATTTGATGAAATCGGTATGGAAACGAAGAGGAGATCACGAGGAGTTCAAATATGCAATTTGTTTTGATCGAATCCTTCTTGAACGAATTTGGATGATGATTGAGGGTTTGAGGGTTTTGAGAGAAAAAAGGTGAAGTAGTAAAATGAAAGAGATGAATGAATGGATGAGAATAAGGGTTGACTCTTTGACCTAGTCAAATGTTTCAACCTTTGGCAAGTTTGGTCCCTCAACTTTAAACCGGGTGCGGGAATTACCTAAACGAGATAATTCAACGCATATTAACGGGATGTGTTATAAACATATAACGGAACTTAAATAGTTAAACGGAAAAGTAAACAGAAAAAGGCGGGATGTTACATCTTGCGAGTAAGTTCCACTTATAATGGTCCATAATTTACAGTAATTAATCTAACATGATCATCAAAGTCTAGAGTGAAAGTTGGTGAATTATTGATATATTTGAAAGTTATTCTGTTTATGCTATAAAATGAGTGAATCATGTCAACGTAGTTCAGTTCTGATCCCCGAATCATAAGATTAAATCAATTTGATATGTCAACTCACAAAAATATGTGTTATGCTCTTCTTAGTGTGATTCATGATAAGCTGTATCACTTGTTTCCATGCTAATAACATCATTTATCTGCTTATGCTATCGTGTAATGTATTGATGTTAGAAGGTGGATTTTTACATACCTGTAAGGTTAAATGTTATTTGCTATGTCTGTCTTAATACTGTTGATCATGACACGCTGGATCTTGTACAGTTGTTCGCTTTGTAAATTTGCATGTGCATACATATCTGAAAAATTAAAAATATTTGCATTCATAAGTTAGTTGCATGTGAATTTCTGTTCTGTTTATTAAGCTTAGCAACTCAGTTCTCGGAAAGGTTCACTGTGAGAGGAATCCTATGCTTTACGTTAAATTTGAAAATAAGTTGTTTAGAGATTAAAGGAACAAAGTGTGTTTGTTTTTATACTGTGGAGATCAGTCCCAGGGGGAGTGGACAAGGAAGGGTTTATGGAATTGAAATCAAAATTTCCTAAGTTTTAAACCCTAAAGACAGTCGACCGAGTGAGTGTACACACACGACCGTGTGACTTACTCACACGGCCGACTGACTTTGTGAAATAATGAGATGTGTTCATAACACACTCGGCCGAGTATGCACACTCTCACGGCCGAGTGAGTGACACACTCGACCAAGTGTGTCTGTGGGTATAAAAGGTGTTGAACGTCGAACGGCTCAAAACACTTGGTGATTTTTAGAGAGTATTTTACCCAGATTTTTCGAAGTTATAGAACGAGTTTTTGATTGTGCTTTTTACATACATTTTTACATACAATATCTCTTTGTGATCACAGCGCCATTATCGAGGTAACTTAACTCGTTCTCATTTGTTTTTAATCGATGATTTTAGGTCTGAAACTTAAAACTCTAATCATATGCTTTTTAGACTTGTTTTGTTAAAATTGATTGTGTGATTATGTTAACCGGCCTGTTTAGAGGCTAATATGACCAGATCTTGAATCAAAACAACAGATTTGAGCGATTTGTGAAATTGGGAGAAAACAGATCTGGATGAACACGCTCGACCGAGTGTGTGACACACTCGATCGAGTGAGTTCACACACTCGGCCGTTTGTCTACACACACGACCGTGTGTGTATACACGCTCGACCGAGTGAACTGAAACCCTAATTTTTGATTTTTGCTATTTTTTGGTTATTTTTTTGAATTCATGACATATTATACTGAATATTTGTATAGTTTTGCTCTAAGAATGTCAGGTCCAAGTAGTATGTTAAGTGGAACTTGGAGATATGATCTTGAACGTAGGAAAGCTTTGGCCAAACACATGCCTATCCAAGTAGAGTCCAAAGTTGTTGCAACACAGACACCACTCAAGATCAGTGGAAAGGTTTAGATTGCTTAACATTCCTTCAGATAGGGGACCATTACTGTCCTAAGCTTATCCAGGAGTTCTATACTATTGTGGCTTTAGAGGAAGGTAAAAAGAAGCATGTTCATGCTAGTTTCTTTGGTAATGCTTATAAGTGGACCATAGATGAGTTTGCTGATCACTTACTATTGCCTTACTGGGGAGCCAAGATTTATTGCCCGAGTAAAGATCTTAGAAAGATTTCTAGCAAATTTGACGTTGGTGGGGTGGCTTCTCACATCACTAAGCCAGGGTATGTAATTGGTTCAAATAGAATTGAGATCAGAGATAGTGATGTTAGGGATGACTTGGTACCTAACATGAGGATTATTAAAAGAAACGTGGTGTTTAGGGATCCAAATGACGATTTGCTATCTGGTACTGAGGCTGTTCTGTTGTATTGTCTCATGGAACGTATCAATGTGAATTTTTGTCAGATTGTCATTAACATCATGAAAGACATCATGGATGATGAAGAAAAACCATTTCCCTATGCCGTTCTTTTAAATCATTTGTTCGATGAGCTTGATCTGTTTGAGGACACAAATTACAGATTAAAGTCTGTCCCAGAGGATGTTATTGAAGGATAATTCTAATGCTTGTGATTTCGTGTGTTTATGTTTAGTTACGTTTAATGTGTAATTTGATAAGGCTAGTCTGTTAGCCTTGAATCAATGGTGTGTAATAAACAGTGATCTCTAAACAATGTAGTTGTGTGTTTATCAGTTGATATATTTGTCATGATTATTTATTTACTGATACATATGATTAATTTGATACCCCATGATACATGGAGGTAAATGCTTATTAGTTACATTATTTTGAGTGTTTTTCAGTTATTCAGTATGTCTCAAGAACATCAGCAGATGTCAGATGAAGTGAATGAACCACAGATCCGATTATCTTCAGAGTTACCAGGTTTAATTGGACGTGAAGATACAAACGTGCTTGCTTGTGTTGATGAAACATGGACTGAAGCTCAAAGAGGAGGCTTTGGTCCGATTATAGCATTTCTGAAGCGATCTAGAATTTTCAAGGCTATCACCGCTGAGTGCACTCCATATTACTCACATCAGAGAAGGTTTTGGGAAGTTGCTAGCATTGTTATTGAGAACAACAAGCAGGTGATTCTAAACTCAGTCAACAATACCATCGTTCAGATCTCTGCTCAGACTATCAGGAAAGATTTGGGGTTCCCAGATAATGATGATATGCCAACTTCTTTACCAATTCTGAAGGTAAGGAGATGTTTGAAGAGATGTGGTTATGCTGGTGATGTAACCAAAGCTGTGAAATGTACTAAGCTCCCAAGGCAGTACAGATACTTTGCATACGTTCTTTTGAGATGCTTGAGCCCGATGCAGGATGGTTTCGATGAGATGACCGTGAAGTATAGTTCTATGTTTGTCGCGTTGGTTTTGAATGCTGATTTTAACTTCTCTCAAGTTATATTTGATGGGATGGTTCTGAATGTGAAGAAGAAGGTACATCTGGTGTTTTCGAGGTTTCTTCAGATTATGCTTGAGAAGCAGGTTCAAGGGTTAGTGAAAATTCCTCAGGATGAGCTGAAACAGAATCATTTGAATGATCAGTCCTTTAATAGGTTTCTTCAGAACAGAGTTGAGGTTCCGGAGAAGGGGTTGATTGGCCATCTGGCTAATGAGAAGTATGTGTGTCCGGAAGGTTTACGCTGCCGACATGAGAATAGTAATTCTGGAGACGAGACTGATATTACTATCGAAGGAGAGGAAGTGGTAAATCAGCCTCCACCGAAGCACACTGGTCCTCGATTAGTTGATGAAGAGGATGTGACTGCGCTTGATGACAGTCAAGTTGATTTGGTTAAAAGAAAGTTAGCTGAAGCTCTTAAGGTGTCAACCAGACAGAGACAGAAGCGTTTGAAGATCTTGGTTAAGGACGGAAGTTCATCTTCTACAACAAAATCACAACCGAAGGTCGCTCCGACTGTTCAAGCTACTGGTGATGCTGGTGGTTCTACACAAGTGCCACCCACTCAACAACAACAAATTCCATCTATTCAATAAGTTCAGACTTCTCAACGTTCTGAAGTTGTTTCCGGTGATCTAACAGGAATAGTTAATCAGCGATTGATTCAGTTGACTGCTGATTTTGCTAAATTCCAAAAGGCTGCTGATGAAGACAAGAAGAAGACGCAAACAGAAATGTCTGCGTTGAGGGAGTTAGTTGATCGAAAACAGTTGAAAATTGAGGAACTTGAGAGAAATGTTAGAAGTCAGGCTGGAGAAATTTTGACTCTTCAGACTCAGAATCAAGAATTGACTGAGAGATTGAACGAATGGGAGAAGAAGATTGTGATAGAAGAGGAGGATGGAGAACCAGATCCTTTTGGTACTGTTGGTGAAGAAGAAGAGGAGGACATGACAGTTGAGATTGCTAAAGGTTACACTGAGGATCATCCATTGTACGTAACTTCACTTCAAGTAATAACAGTTTCTGAATTTTTAGCTATACAGGATCGACTTAATCACTCTACTGTTTACACTGATTTAGAAGAAGGGGAGATCCCTCCGGATCTCACCGAGACTGAACAGGAATTGTTGGAGCGTCTAGAGCGACAAGCTAAGGAATCTGCTGATGGTGCATCAAAGACCTCGACTGCCTTGACTTCACGGGTTCATAATTTTGATGACAAGTTGAGTGATACAGAAGTTGTTGATGAAAGTGATAATAGTTTTAATGAAGTTTTTATTGAGGATGAGCCGACAGAGCCATATCCACGTTATGAAGGTTTTGATAATGATCTTCCAACTTTTTCTGATTACTTTCAAATGAATGATGAACTTTTGGATAGAAAGTGCAAGGAAAAAGAACAGAAAGAACATGAAAGTGTGTTTCCGGAAGGGTTTTTGCCGGTGAAAATCAACAAAGAAAAGGTTGAAGTTTTGGAAGAAGAATGGAAGATTTTGATGCGAATTAGGCAGTATGTTATGAAGCCTAAGGTGGAGCCGCAGTTTTTAAAGTTTATCGAGCACTGTGAAAGTTTACGTGCTAAGGGAAAGATAATAGCCTGGGCTTATATTAAAGAATTTGATATATATGCGATCAAGAAAGAACACGGAGTGGATTATATCAAGTATGCATATGAATTCAAATCGTTACCATATTTTAAATTTATGCAGATTGCAAGGCTCAAGATGTTATATCAGGATTATTGTGGAATTCCTAATATTTTGGTTCGTAAGATAAGAAGATCATTTCGGTCACCTAATTTTGTCGGCTTTCGACCACAATTTCCAAAGATCTCTTACAGGATGAACAGGAAAATAGGGGTAAGGAGGAATATAGTAAAATATCAACCAGTGAAGTATATGCGAAAGGTTCCTTTGCGAAAGATGCCGCAACACTTCAGCTCTCGTTTTCGTTGGTGGTATTATGATGAACGCTCGGAGGAAGCGGTTATTGTGTTAGACAAAGATGGAGGGGATGAAAATGATAGTATAAGGGTTTTGGATCCAGTTTGGTTGAGGAACTACTGTGAGAAATATATGTTCACCTTATACTACAACCGGATGCTGTATCGTCCAGAAAATCATGTGCAGGCTGAACAGTACTGCAGAGTTGTGAAACTTTGCCATCTGAGGAACTGGGTGACAGATCCGTTTACTGATTGATAACTGAATCTTTATGCTCTACGGCTAGGTCTTAGGGGGAGTTTGTTGGTGCATGAATCCCCAGCCGTAGTTTATCTTTACGTTTAACACATTCGGTTATGTAATAATGTTTACTTGTGACTATTGATTGTGTTTATGATTGTGAGTACTTAATTTGTTAAATAATCAATATGTTAAACTGCACACACAGTCGACCGAGTGTGTGTACACACTCGACCGACTGTGTTACTCAGTCGACCGACTGAGAGACACACTCGACCGAGTGTGTCTGACCTGCAGTATATATACGGGTCGAGACTTCTTGGTTGAGGTTAATCATCCCACTTACCCTAGTCGGCTGGTTTTCATCTCCAGAGAACCCTAACACCATATACCACTGAAATATATCGTTTAGGCGTCGATCTAATCTAGTTCTTGTCCTAGGTTTGATCTATTCGATCCCGATACGACCCATATCTCGGTTTAACCCTATTCTAGTGAATTCCGCCTCTAGGATAGTTAGCAAGCAACCTAAGTTCCGTGAATAAATGTCTACAACTATGATGTGTTGTTTGATCATATACATAGCATTGTATATGTATATTTTGTTTGCTAAAGGTTAAAACAGAAGTTACGCGAATTATAAGCAAAAGGCTTGAGATATCCGCTGAAAATAAAGATAGCAGATAAGTTTTCGCGCTGATAAAAGACTGCGGATCATTTCGCTAAGTTTCCGCGGATAGTTAAGCAATCCGCAGACCGCGAATATTTCAAATACTATAAATAGGGAGCATGGCCTCTCATTTATAGGTTGTTGATTCTCTGCCATTTTCCTGAACCTTTGTAATTTTCTCTTGTGATCTTGCCCAGGGAACTTTACATTGTTTTTAAGGTGAATCATGCTAATTAACAATCAAGACCGGGTCGGGGTGGTTGATCACTTGATAGTTAAAGTGAAAGACGATCATCAGGGCCCAAAATAATCATCAAACATCTCATCCTCCATCTTAATCTTATTGCACTCAATCCTTAATTAAGTAACACATTAATTATGGATTGATCAATTGGCGCCATCCGTGGGACGCGTTTTAAGAATTAAACTTGAATTTTTTTGTTTTGTGCTATCAAACAATCAATTACCTTGTTTAATTCTAATTGTGCGTTATTTTGATGATTCATAGGTGAATACGTTTGTAATTGGCGGTAAATTTCTTGTTTAATTAAAGTAATGAGCAATATTGGAATTGATCGTGGTATTGCTGTCGCTGTGCACGCAAATGCTCAAAAAAGAGGAAGAAAGCGAAAGTTAATAAATATGTATCAAAATTGGCAGTCTGCGCCAATTATTTCTCCAAAAATGCAAAGTGATGATTTCTCCTAAATGCCTATAATAGTATCGTGCAAGGTAGCGGAAACTGGAATCACAATCATGAAAGTTCATGTTGATAATGGCAGCAGTGTTGACATTGTTTATGTGCAATGTTTTGTTCAACTGCCAGAGAATATTAGAGCAAATTTACAACCAACCGCAGCCTCGCTAACAGGTTTTGCTGGAGAATTCTCATTGCCTATGGGCGTATTGTCTTTAGATGTTGAGCTTTTCGATGAAAATGATGATAGTTTAGTGCGGCGAGCGCGGTTAGATTTCTATGTTATGCGGACTTCATCTCGCTATAACATGTTGTTAGGCAGAACTGCCTTAGGTAAATTCGGAATTGTTCCATCTACAATTCATGGCATGATTAAATTCGCAACGCATAAAGGTGTTGCGATAATAAGTTCAGCAAGCATCATGCCCATTTGTGCGGCTGTTAATGTAAAAAGCGCAGTTCAAGAAACCGCTGATGCCGCGGACAACATGATAGTGGTTAATCCTGCATAACCCGATCAAAAAATTAAAGTGGGAGGCAATGTTAGTGCGGATACCAAGAAACAAATTGTGCAGTTACTTGTGCAGTACATGGATATTTTTGCTTGGTGTGAAAATGATATGACTGGCGTTCCGCGTCATATTGCGGAACAAATACTTAATGTAAATCCAGCTTTAAAACCTGTAGTGCAGAAGCGTAGAGGCATGGCCCCCGATCGCGCTAAGTGGCTGTGCGAATAGGTAATAAAATTGGTGAGAGCTGGAATTTTACGTGAAGTTCAATACCAATCATAGATTGCGAATCCAGTGTTGGTAAAAAAGCCTGATGGCTCGTGGAGAATGTGTATTGATTTCAAGGATTTAAATAAAGCGTGCCCTAAAGATAATTATCCACTTCCATAAATTGATTTGAAAGTGGAACCTTTACATGCTTTTCCATATAAATGTTTTTTGGATGCGGCAAGGGGATATCATCATATCCCAATGGCCAAAGAAGACGCAGATAAAACCGCTTTTCATACAGGTAAAGGCATATTCTCTTATATAATGATGCCTTTTGGTTTAATCAATGCGGGTGCCACATATCAACGCTTAATTGACACTGCGTTCGAAAAGCAAATTGGGCATAATCTTGAGGCTTATGTAGATGATTTAGTAATTAAAAGCACAATGCAAGAACACATTATTGACGATATGCGGGAAACATTTGATACATTGCGCAGGATAAACATGAAGCTTAATCCGCTAAAGTGTAGTTTTGGCGAAACTGAAGGAAAGTTTTTGGGATATCTTGTTACTGAGCAAGGTATTCAAGCTAATCCAAAGAAAATTGCGGCTATTGAAAATATGACGGCACCAAAGACGGTCAAAGAAGTGCAAAGTCTGACAGGAAAATTAGCCGCATTAACGCGTTTATTGTCTAAGGCCGCTGAAAGACAATTACCGTTTTTCAAAACTTTAAAAAGCTGCTTGAAACAAAAGAGCTTTGTTTGGACAAGTGAAGCTGAAACCGCGTTTCAGGAAATGAAGAAGTTATTAAAAACTTTGCCTACGTTAACAGCGCCAATTGATGGCGAAACTCTTTACCTTTATATATCGGTAGCAAATGAAGCTTTTGGCTCAGTTCTAGTTGCGGAAAGGGATTACTTGCCCTAGAGATTAGTTAATAGCTTCAAATACTGGCAGGAAGTCATATAACCTAGCTCTCCTTACTTGATAGGGGGTCAGATAGAGGGTCTAGCAAACTAGCTGAGTCATTCGAGAGGCTTCAAACTTGGCTAAGCCTTCACATAAGCGGGACTGCTTGCATGTCCATCATTAGATTTGTAGGGTAGTGGAGGGAGTGCTTCCTCTCCTTAACAGTCGAGCTATTTCTTACCACACCACCGGGCGGCTCGCCTGAATGCCCAGTCTTTCTCTGCCGTCAACTCGACGTCGTCGTCAGTAAAGCTCTCACAGGAAGTGAGATAAACTATGCGCCGATTGAAAATATTGTGTATGCGCTCATATTAACATCGCGAAGGTTAAGAAGATATTTTCAAGGGCATCCAGTGCATGTGTTAACTAACATGCCGGTCAAGCAAGTCTTAACAAAACTAGAGATATCTGGTAGACTTGCGTTGTGGGCAGTAGAGTTAGGTGCTTATCAAATCTCTTACCTTCCGTGCAATGCTGTAAAGGGCCAAGTTTTGGCAGATTATCTCGCCGAAATGACTGGGGAGTTGGAGGTGATTAATGAGCGAACAGAATTAAAACCAGTAGTTGGTGAAACATGAGATTTATTTACTGATGAAGCTTCATGTGCAGAAGGCGCTGGTGTGGGTTTGGTGTTGGCAAGCCCAAGTGGTGAGGAGCATACGTACGCGTTACGTTTTAATTTTGATGTGACAAATAATGAAGCGGAATATGAAGCCTTGCTTGCTGGTTTAAATATTGTGCGAAAAATGAAAATCACTAAATTGCGAGCATTTACAGATTCGCAATTAGTGGCAAATCAGTTTAATGGCTCTTTTGAGGCACATGATTCCTCAATGCAGAAATATTTACAGTTGTTGAAAGAATTGGCAGTGCGGTTCGAGCATTTTGAACTCGCGCAAGTGCCAAGAAGTCAAAATAAGAAGGCGGATACTTTGAGTAAGTTAGCCGCTCTAACGTTTTCGCACTTTCGAAAACAAGTTTGGGTCGAGGAATTGCCAAGCAAATCAATAGATAATGACTTAATAGTTGCGTTTGTTGTAGAAGAACAGCTAAATTGGATGGAACCAATCTTGCAATACATCCACAATGATATTTTGCCAAGTGATAAGCGTGAAGCTCGCTTAGTAAGAGAGCGAGCACCAATGTATATCATTCAAAATGACATCTTGTATCGTAAATCATTTTGCGGTCCAATGATGCTGTGTGTGGGCCCAATTGAAGCAGAAATGACTATTGATGAAGTGCATAATGGTTCTTGTGCATTGCATTCAGGCTACAAAACTATTGCGGCGAAAATTATGCGGATGGGTTACTTTTGGCCATCCCTATATCGCGATGTTGCAAAGATTGTTAAGCGTTGTAAAAGCTGCCAAAGGCATGCTCCGCAGAATCGGATGCCAAGGCATGATATGATTCCTGTTAATCGCCATGGCCATTTCACAAGTGGGCATTTGACATTGTAGGACCATTTCCCGCAGGGCCTGGCAATGTCAAATTCCTGATTGTGGCAATTGATTATTTTATAAAATGGGTGGAAGCTAAGGCGGTTCGCACTATCACTGGAGTACAGGTGCGCAATTTTATGTGGGAGTATATTGTTTGCAGATTTGGTATTCCACGTGAATTGGTTAGTGATAATGGTGCCCAAATAGCGAAAGATCCTTTTAAAACATGGTGCACTAATTTAAATATAATCCAAAAGTTTACATTAGTGACGCATCCACAGGCTAATGGCTTATGCGAAGTAACCAACCGCAATATTGTAAGCGGTATTAAAAAGAGGTTATGCGAAAAGCGAACTGGTTGGGTAGATGAATTGCCTAATGTGTTGTGGGCACATCGCACTACTTTCAAGAAAAGCACAGGGGAAACACCTTTTAGTTTGGTATATGGCTCCGAGGCAGTAATACCCGCTGAAATTCTTGTGCCAACACATAGAGTCGCTAACTTCGAGGAAGAAGCAAATGATGATGCATTGGGCGAAAATCTGAATTACATTGAAGAGTGACGGTTGATGGCTGCTATCAGAGAGGCAAATAATAAACAACAAATTGACAAGTATTATAACAAAAGAGTGTGTGCTTTATCTTTTGATATAGGCAGATGCGTACTGCGGAATAATGATGCAAGTAGAGCAGAAAAACTTGGCAAATTAGGACCTAATTGTGAGGGTCCTTATCAAGTTGTGAAAATTAATGCAGCAGGTTCATATAAGCTCGCAGATATAGAAGGGCGAATAACATGAAGGCCAAAATGCATATGTATAAAGTGCGAAATTAGTTGCAAGGCCTATACTTGATATTCTTTCTGTGTGTTTTTATTTTTGATTTTTGCAAGTCTTGATCACACTTGTAAGAATATAAAAAGTAGACACTTGTAAGAATATGCAAAAAAGTTTGTTTGTAAAATGCCAAAAGTTTATGAAATATTTTGTATTTTGTTTCATTGTGTTGAGGTGTTTCGCGACGTTTAAGTGGCGAAGTGATGAAATTGCTCACTTTTGCAGAAAATAACTATTGCGAAAGGAACTTAAAATCCTAAGTATTTAATTTTGCCATACATAGATGCTTCGCGATGCTAATTGATTGCCTAAGGATCGTTTTGGCTGACTTAGAAGATTCATAATATATAAATATACACGCATACAGATTGTTTCGCAAAAGTACATACTTATTATGTGCACGATAATAAAAGTTTGAAATTGTAAAGGACAAGTTCGTGTTATGAATATTATCGATGAAAGCGCTATATAAATAAAAGTACTTGCAAATATATATATGGAAATGCGAAAATTTTATTAATAATGGCGCAGAGATAGCTGCGTGCTAAATTTTACAATATAATCATGGCTTAGATAAATCGATCTCGATGATGTCATCTACAGTAGCATCATCATGCTAGCTTATCGCTGTGATTTTTGGGATTGGAATATCCGCTATGTTTTCTTTCGCAGTAGCATGTAAGACCCAAATAATTATTGTACATAGAGTAAAAATGGTGCACATTATTGTACACAGACTGTTTGGACCATCGTGCGCGCCGCACATGGCTAGAGGTGCGCGCCGCGCACTACACCTGGCGACAGTTTTCTTTTTCTGTTAATTAGAGTTAAATGAAGGGCAATTGTGTCTTTTCACTTGGGGTCAGATATGTAGCCTTAACACCAGAATTGGATCTAGTTTTGGATCATTTTCACATCCACTAAACACTCTCATCCATTCTTGGAGAGAGAGAGAGAGAGAGAGAGAGAGAGTTCTAGAGAGTGATTTGGAGTTTTGGAGAAGAAGAAGCTTGAATCGATCAAAAGCTCGAGTGTTAAAGCTGTTCATCTCGTTCTTGGCTACGTTTTGGTAGTGTTGATAAGCTTTAACTTCGAATTCAATTGTTAAGATTCTTTTTCATGTTTATGGTTTGAGTTTGTTGGGGTTCTAAACCCCATTTCTCATGAAATTGGGGGTTTTGTTGTATGTATTGTGTAAGTAAACCCGTTTATTGTGGGTTTAGGGTTTGAGGACAAATTTGTTCATGGTTTGGGTGTTAAATCACTAGCTTGTAAGTGTGTTAGTGTTTAGATGTTCATAAGAACATGTTTGTATGACAAAATGGGTGTTAACCTTGATTTCGTGTCAAACTAAGTTTTGAGTCAAGATTTGAAGAATCAAGTATGTAAATGCTTGGTTCATGCGTTAAATGGTGTTTTGAAAAGTTAATCACTAGCCGTTAGTGACTAAGGATGTTTTCGGGACTTATGTCAAATGGGTGAATTGAATTGGGTCAAATTTGGTAATGACACTAATTTTGGATTAATTGGATGATAAGCACTTTTGTTAAGTGGTTAATGGCGTTTGAAATGATTACTACCTAAGTAGTAATTTCGTGTTAAGACCTAGGTTGGTTTAAATGGTGCCAAGTATAATTTAGGTTAAATTGTACTTGTTTGATGGGTCAAAATTACCACCCGTAGTGGTAATTGGTGAAGTCCCCTTTAGGTGTCTAAATGGGAGGTTTGTGGAGGTCGGTATAAACCCTTGGTTAAGGGTGTTGGAGTCAAATTCTCTCGTAGAGAATGTATGTTGATTGTTTGTATACCTATATGCGTATTATAGGTAAAGGTTTGCTAGGTTGCTGATAATGCTAAAAACGAACATATATTTCATAGCATTATTCCTCAAGAAAGACAAGCTTTTAGTTGCAATTGTTCTATTTAAAAGTGATATTCGTTTAAATAATAAAAGGTGAAGACAAAAGACAGATTCGACGAATTGAAGACGCAAACGACCAAAAAGCTCAAAAGTACAAAATACAATCAAAGAAGTTCCAATTATTGATAAGAAACGTCTCGAAATTACAAGAGTACAAGATTCAAAACGCAAAGTACAAGATATTAAATTGTACGCAAGGACGTTCGAAAATCCAGAATCGGGACCAGAGTCAACTCTCAACGCTCGACGCAACGGACTAAAAATTACAAGTTAACTATGTATATAAATATAATATAATATATAATTAATTGTATAAATTATATATATATTATATTTATATAATAAACCGTCGGTAAACAAAGAGCCAAAATGGAGTGAGCTGTAATTACAAACTCCGCGACTCGCGGAGTTTGAAGAGCAAAAAGGCCGCGAGTCGCGGAGCCCCAAATATTGAAACTGCCTATAAAGCTCGCGCATTCTGATCGTAAAAAATCCATAATATATCAATCTCTCTATCTATATACGTAATATTTATTTATAATTTATATTTTAATTTTAATTTTAATTTTAATCCTAATAATAAGGGTATGTTAGCGAATGTTGTAAGGGTGTAAGTCGAAATTCTGTCCGTGTAACGCTACGCTATTTTTAATCATTGTAAGTTATGTTCAACCTTTTTACATTAATGTCTCGTAGCTAAGTTATTATTATGCTTATTTAATTCGAAGTAATCATGATGTTGGGCTAATTACTAAAATTGGGTAATTGGGCTTTGTACCATAATTGGAGTTTGGACAAAAGAACGACACTTGTGGAAATTAGACTATGGGCTATTAATGGGCTTTATATTTGTTTAACTAAATGATAGTTTGTTAATGTTAATATAAAGATTTACAATTGGGCGTCCCTATAAATTACCATATACACTCGATCAGACACGATGGGCGGGGTATTTATATGTACGAATAATCGTTCATTTAACCGGACACGGGAATGGATTAATAGCCACTAGAATAATTAAAACAGGGGTGAAATTATGTACAAGGACACTTGGTATAATTGATAATAAAATATTAAAACCTTGGGTTACACTCAGTCGACATCCTGGTGTAATTATTAAACAAAGTATTAAAATCTTGTTACAGTTTAAGTCCCCAATTAGTTAGAATATTTAACTTCGGGTATAAGAATAATTTGACGAGGACACTTGCACTTTATATTTATGATTGATGGACTGTTATGGACAAAAACTAGACGGACATATTAAATAATCCAGGACAAAGGACAATTAACCCATGGGCATAAAACTAAAATCAACACGTCAAACATCATGATTACGGAAGTTTAAATAAGCATAATTCTTTTATTTCATATTTTATTTCCTTTATTTTATATTTAATTGCACTTTTATTTATCGCAATTTCATTATCGTTATTTACTTTACGCTTTAATTTAAGTCTTGTATTTGTATTTAATATTTTACATTTGGTTTTAACTGCGACTAAAGTTTTAAAATCGACAAACCGGTCATTAAACGGTAAAAACCCCCCTTTATAATAATAATATTACTTATATATATATTTGTATTTTTATAAAAGTAAACTAATATAGCGTTAAGCTTTGTTTAAAGATTTTCCCTGTGGAACGAACCGGACTTACTAAAAAATACACTACTGTACGATTAGGTACACTGCCTATAAGTGTTGTAGCAAGGTTTAAGTATATCCATTCTATAAATAAATAAATATCTTGTGTAAAATTGTATCGTATTTAATAGTATTTCCTGCTAAAATTTAAAGCTATTTTATATACACCTCGCATAACACCAGTTGCGTTTGGAGGCGATTTACATACATGACTTGTGCGGGCATTTCGAGGTGAGTGGAATAATTATACATGTGTGTATGTAATGTATTTACTTGTGTGAAATGCGATGTGGGTTTTAAGTTCGGGTATGCGATACCACATCGTATTGGCATGGGATGAGGGTTTAAAGTTCGGGTATGCGATACTGTAAAGACCCGTCTTAATCCATAAGAACGAATACAATAATATATGATTACATCGCGAGGTATTTGACCTCTATATGATACATTTTACAAACATTGCATTCGTTTTTAAAATACAAACTTTCTATACATCCAACATTGACAGGCATGCATACCATTTCATAATATCCACTATACAACTATAATTGACTTAATAATAATCTTGATGAACTCAATGACTCGAATGCAACATCTTTCGAAATATGCCATGAATGACTCCAAGCAATATTCTTAAAATGAGCAAATGCACAGCGAAAGATTTCTTTCATACCTGAGAATAAACATGCTTAAAAGTGTCAACCAAAAGGTTAGTGAGTTCATTAGTTTATCATAATCATACATTTCCATATTTTTAATGGACCACAAGAATTTCATTTCCATTTCTCATAAATATCGTGCATGCAAAAATCATTCATATAGATTGAACACCCGGTAACCGACATTAACAAGATGCATATATCCCCATCATTCCGGAACATCCATCGGACATGATAAAAAAAACTCGAAGTACTAAAGCATCCGCTACAACGGATGGGGTTTGTTAGGCCCAATAAATCTATCTTTAGGATTCGCGTCAATTAGTAGATCGGTTTACTAATTCTTAGGCTACCAAGCAAAAAGGGGCATATTCGGCTTCGATCATTCAACCATAGAATGTAGTTTCAATTACTTGTGTCTATTTCGTCAAACATTTATAAAAACATCGCATGTATTCTCAGTCCCAAAAATATATATTGCAAAAGCATTTAAAAAGAGAGTAATGAAACTCACAATACGATATTTTGTAGTAAAAATATGCATACGACGGAACTGAACAATGCAAGGTTGGCCTCGGATTCACGAACCTATATCAAGTATATATATTAACACATATAATCACATAATTCCTCCTACATAATATTTATATATTAAGTGTTGTAGTTATATAAATATATATACACTTTGTTTATATTTTATATCTTCAGTTATATTTTATATATAGTTATTTTGTAAATACCCAATATTCATATATATAGTTATATTACAATATATATATTTGTAGTTGGTATTATATCAAAAATCTGTAATTTGTTATATGTTCTATTTATATAATAATGTTATTATGTTTATAATAAAAATAATAATACTGTAATAATAATAATACTAATGATAATAATAGTGATAATAAAATAATGTAAATAAAATTATATATAAAAATCATGTTAATGAAAATAATAATAATGATAGTAGTAATAATAATAATAATAATAATAATAATAATAATAATAATAATAATAATAATAATAATAATAATAATAATAATAATAATAATAATAATATTATTATTATTATTATTATTAATAGTAATAATAATAATGAGTAATAAGTAAATTACCTCAAAGAAGTAGTCCTAAAAAATACCCAAGTCCGGGTTTGAACCCGCAACGTCCCGCTAACCCGATAACATCCTTAACCATATTTATTATTATCGTTATTTCACATATCCTTGACGAACCATAATCATCACCATGCTACATCGTCTTATTATTTTGTGTATCATTATATTTAATTTGTTATTCGTTATCATCTTCTTCATAATCATCATCAACGTAATCATAATCATAATCAACACTCGTCATCATCATGTATTCGTTTGTCATCACCGTTATGATTTCATGTATCATTTAATATCCTTAAACTCATGATCACCACATCATAACATTATCATCATGATCATTATCATCACACTAATAATCATTATTGATCTCATTATTATTATCACAGAATCATAATCAATTATCATAATCATAACTTAATCTTCATCTAATTATTATTAGAATCCTCACCATCGTTCATATTATCATTACTATCATAATCACATAATCCTTATCATCGTTATCGTCATAATCATAATATAATCATAATCGTGATCATATGACCATCATCATAATCATGGTCCTCATAATCATCATCAACTTCATCACACCGTAACATCATCATCATGATAGTATAATCAACATCATCATCGAAATCTAATATCATTAAGCATAATCACCATCACTAACCTCATAACAATTATCATCATCATTACCTAATCATCATCATCCAAATTTTGAAACAAGTATGTGTTTGTGTTTACATCGAACCAGAAAACAGAATCCCACGAGTCTGCAAGTCGTGGCCAGTTTTGTATTAAGTCCAAAAAGAAGTCTAAGTATTAGTTAATGGCCCAAGTTAATTAATCCAAAAGATTTCACTAGTCTAAAAGAAACTCACTCGACCCAATCCTAAAAACTGAATTACACGGCCCAAATAATAGGCTGTGGCCTGTTTTGAATCCCCTCCTGAGTTTGACCGGAATTAATAAAAAAAATATATAACGTACTCATCCCTCATCATGTCATCATAATTACCTCATTTTCCATTAACATCATTGTAGGCTTTATAATTAAAAGGGACTAGTGGGTGTCGGCTACAACTTTCATAAAGTAACAAGAACAATCACTTTCAACCATAACAAGTGGCAACGGTAAACAATTAAGTGCATGTGGTCTTTGAGTGGGTTTGTGGGTTTGATTTCCGGATAGAAACAAAAAAAAATTAGTGCAGCAACAGTTTAATTTCGGCGATGGTGTTGGTGGTGGTTGTTTGTGGCATAAGATCAAAACAAAAAAAATATAAAGGAAGCAGCAGTTAACAATGATGTTTGTATGGGTTTGTTCAAAAGAATTTGGAAACAGAATATATATCGTAGCAATTATATTGAGATGATGGTGGTTTAGTTCGATGGTGGTCATGGTGGATTTGATAAAGGTGTGTTTGATTTAAATGAGTTGTTCTTGGTTATAGTGGTCTATATAATATTAGGAATAGTGAACGGTTGTGTTGGTGTATCTTCAACAGGTCATGATGGGGCTGCATCTTCTTGTGGGTTTTGATGGTCGAATAAGGTGCAGGTATTGCCGATGATAATATTCGTTGGTGGTGGTGTTATATGAAGGTGATGGTAGCGATTTTTGTGGTGTTCTTAGAGGTAATGTTTTTGGGTCTTGGTTCCATTTAAACTGCAATAGTGATGATTTAGTTTGGTGGTCGAATATCAAGACAGCAACAGTAGCAGTTTAACAAAAAAATAAAGTTGTTTGGGTATCGACTGAACAGAAGGAAAAAGAAACCAAAACAGAATTGATGATACTAACCAGTGTTTGATGGTGGTCCTAGGGCAGTTTTCGAACAAAAAGAAAGGACCCAAAGGTGGTGTATAGTGGTTCCTTTGGTTGTGGCAGTGGGTGTTGGAGGATGGTGGTTTTTGAATTAACTTTCAGCTGAAACAGAAACAGGTAATTATGCGTAGCAGGGACGGTTGATGAGGGTTGGAGGAGAAGGATTATGATCGTGTATGTGGTGTGTGTGTGATTGTCTTGGTGGTTTTTATCAAACATAAGCGTGATGTTCTCGTGAAATAATCAACAGTAGAAACATATGTACAAGTGGTAGTGGTTGTAGAAAGAAGAGGAAGAATGATATTTGGTTTATCTTTTTGAAATGGGTGTTCTGCGTATGCAGATATACATGGATAATAGGGGATAGATAGATATTAGGATAGATAGATATTAATCACCAACCAATAATCAATTACATTCAATTAGATACAGTGTTCAATAGTACTCTTTAGATAATTTCACCGATGATTGAAATTAAAAACAGTAATAAGCATGATATGATTGTTCTCAAGAAAAGCAATCACATAACAAGTTAAGTTGGGGTGGGGTTACGGAAAACAAGGAAACAAAATTTTTAAAGTAAGAAACAGTAAACTCAATTCATAATTCAAAGTATCACGGGTAATTACACTATTAAACTGTCGACACTTATGGCTCGGGTATTATTTCGTTTTCCGTTGCTAATCAGTGGTAGATAAAAGTCTTTCGAAAAATCTCATGTTTTTACATTAAATATATTTATTTATCTTAGTCAATATTGTATAAAAATTGGTCATTAAAAATTAAATCAACTGTCCGCGCTCGATCCTGGGTAAAATATACAAATTTCTAAAATTTAACAAATAGTTCCTAAATACATTTTTAATAAGCCTATAATTTATATAACTCATTTTCAATCACCGTTTATTTTAAAATTACATAAGTTTGAATTTATCTTGCTTAATATCAATCGAAACATCAAACGAGTATTACAATCATTTAATATTTATTTTTAATATACTTTATTTATATATATATAGATATATTTTAAATAATAATTATTATAATATCTTATTTTTTTTTATTAATTTTACTAACAACAACATATAATACTTCAAATTATATTTTGAATTATTATTTATATATATACACACACATAGTTATTAATTGTTCGTGAATCGTCGGGAATGGTCGAAGGTAATGGAATACATGAACATAGTTCCAAAATTTTTTGAGACTCAATATTATAGACTTTTCTTATCGTTTCAAAACCATATAAAGATTAAGTTTAAATTTGGTCGGAAATTTCCGGGTCGTCACAGTACCTACCCGTTAAAGAAATTTCATCCTGAAATTTGTTCGAAGTCGTCATGGCTAACAATAAGAATGTCTTCATGACGAATATGAGTTGATAAAATAGAATTTTATTACCATAGAGTAATATGGATAAAATAATTCGAGTATTCGAAGAGTACGAGTGAAGCTATCACAAAAGAATGAAATGAGTAAATTCAAGTTCGTCTTAACCGGTGACGTAGTCACGGTTGATTTTTGGAATTTAAGGGATTTAGAGGAAATCTTCGTATTAAGATTTGGTTCTCTGGTAATTAAGGAAATTAGAATCTTCTTTGATCAGTTGTTATAATCTGTTTCGATTGCTCTGTCGGATATTTTACTAGAAATCCACCCTCTTCATTTCCTTTATATTTTTGGAGTTCCATACTTTTGTTTTCTCTTCTCGACTTTAAGTCAAGTGAATAATGGTCCAGAATTCATAGATATAGAGTTTCGAATGAACATGACTAATGTTCTAAAAGAGAGATTGTAATAGTACGATCTTGATTTGTTAAATTACCAAAATTCAAGAGAAAAGATATAATTATCAAGAAGGTATGTTCTTGATATGTTTATAGATTTAATTGAATGTAAGAGTCGTGTAACACGGCACATGATGACGTTATGATCTGTGAATCATCATGTTCTATTAGAAACTCGGCATGACTTACTGTAATATAATCACATTGATCAAGTGTCATTATATTATACTAACTCATACTTCTGTTTCCAACACTACTTCAAAAACATTTATATTTTAAATTCAAATTTTTCAGATTTTAGAAACTAAAACAGTTTTCTTTTATGATATAACACAGATAGAGCAGAGAGATAATTAATATCGGATAAGAATATTTATGAAGATATCTTCAGAAATATTGAGGATATTAATAATGAAAGATACGATAATATCTTAGAATTTTAGAATCAAATTGTGATGAAGAAATTCATTCACGATGATTTAGAGCGAATAAGGAGCAAGGTATTCGCTAAAGATTTCATCAGAAACAGAATCATCAGGATTCTTTATGTACAAGTTTAGTCCTTGTGATTTGTTCAAAGACTCCTTCATAGTTTGCTCAATCCATTTTTCAGTTTCAAACTTTTTCTGAGCTTTGCCAACACACTATCTTTTATCATCAAACTTTTGACTATTTTAGTTGTCTACAGTTTTTGCTGCTTCATTCAGCTTTTTCAAAGTTCAATGTATTAATTCGTAGGCTGGGTGCTTTACAAAATTTCATAATTGAAGATCATAATTCTAGGAGATAGATGTTATATGTATACATATAACTGTTGACGTAGAAATGCTGCGAGATTCAAAATACTATTTTCTAATTCTCAGTAATTGGTATGGCAATTCTCGTTACCAGATGCGGATAAGTATATGATGGGGTTTCGATAAAAAAATAATGATTTTTCAGAAAGTCAAGATCAATAAAGTTGTTGGTAAGTTTACTAATAATGCGATGGGATATAAACGGTTTCCCGGTAACGAAGGCGAAAAGACAACGTATATATCAAGGTTATAATAAGGTTGATTCGAACGAAAAGTCGAAGTTGACTTGCTGGAGCTGTGACAAAACTGACTATTGTGAAAAAGAATTGCAATGTTATTTTCTGTAATAACAATGCCAAAGGAGCTAGCACAGATACGTGTTAAACGTTTACTCAAGTTTCAAGAGTTTTTCAGGTGCATAACTATATACATAAATATTTCCTTCCGTAGATGAGATGCAGTTGGTTCCTTCTCTCGATTGAGGTGTTTTCAAGAATTATGAAAGGTTTGAACGCAGATTGGAATCGTCAAGATAAGAATGAGGTTTAAGATGAAATCAAGTGGCAAACTTGAAGGAATGTTTAACTGTAGAAGGTGTAATTTATTAACGATATTTTAAACCAAAATGTGTTATAATTTATATTTTCCACTCTTTTAATACTTTTTAATTATTCAAGGTTAGTAGTCCAATGTTAGTAGTCCAATAGTCCCATAGCCCAATATATAATCTTAGAATTTAAAATATTTAAAATTAGAAGATGATGAAGAAATTTTTACGTAGTTAATTAATTGGTTACTAATCAATTTCATTTTATTCATTATTTTTCTTCATTATGCCACTTGTCAAATCTTGACTTGGATTCTGATCGGTAAAAATTCGTATATGAAATTGAATTTGAATTAAAATGGTTGTTCTTCGGTGAACGAATACATATATCTGTGGATGTAGGTAGGATAATAAATGACTTGTTGAATCGGATTTGAAGAATGTACAGTATAACATGTTAATGTGAAATCTAAATATTCCTCGGGTATTACCTACCCGTTAAAATATTATTACCATTAACAGTTTGTACATAAGAATCTTTAATGTAGAACGATACATAGAGTGAAGATATTCGATGTAGAACGAATATGTAAAATGAAGATAAATGATGTAGAACGTCCTGTAGAACGATGATTATGCTCGAGATACAGATTGTGAGGTTGAGGCGTGTGATGTTGAGGCTTGTGTTGTTGGTGGAACTGGTGCTGATGCTGGTGATATTGTTTGTGCCGGTGTTGTTGTTGAAGCTTGTAAGTTTTGCACCATATTCTCCAATTTGATTACTCGAGCGCGAAGCTTGTTGACTTCTTCTGTTACATTGGAATGATTGTCAGTTCGAACGAGCGGATGAATAAGATCTAGAATCTGAGATAGTATATAATCGTGACGAGATACTCTTGGAAATGAGAGAGAAAATGGTGTTTCGGACAGGTTCATCGGTAAGTGATTCAGGTCCTTCACAAAGAGGTGAATTCGGTTGGTGGAAAGGATCGCCTTCTTCTCATCTCCATTGATTAAGTCGACTACGAACCAATCCCTAATTCATTCAGAATAGATGGTGTCTAATTGGTTGATCCATTCCGGTCACACTGCTGTCGGAGCTCGAGTGAAACTCCATATTAGAATAGCTGTCGGAATTCGAGGAACTTGAACTAGTGACGAGTTCCATTTCGTACGATTGAATAAAGGATTTTTTGTTATGAAATGATTTCCGGCTATCGGATGGTATTCTAATCACATATAGAACAAAGGATTTCGTAGATTATGGAGGGATTTAAGGAATATGTCAGGCAAAGTTTATAGTAACAGATACGCTAAGATATGGATTAGCAGATACGCTAAGATATGAATTTTGTCTATACACTATTCATGCAATCACTGTAGTAAGATGTGTCTAGACTAAGAATGATAAACAGGTAATTTCCTAAGGATGATAAGTAGGAAATTTTTGACACGAAATGATAAGCAAAACTTTTAACATGCAGACACGGTCGAAGTCCAGACTCACTAATGCACCTAAGCAACTATCAGTTAGACACACTAATGCAAGACCTGGTTCTCTAAGACCACCGCTCTGATACTACATGTAAATACAGTGGGGACAACCACCGTCCCACCCAGTGCCTTAACTATCCGACGACCACTGAGTGTACCTCAGATACTGATTTTAGGGCCTGCCTCTCGGCTACTGCCAACCCTCTTAAGGGATCGCAAGTAGTAAGAGCCAATGCTTCGCCACAGGTCACACTGTGAGAACCTCCTTTACGACTAACCCGCACCAACGGTGTTAAAACAGCTCTGATACCACATGTAAAGACCCGTATTAATCCATAAGAACGAATACAATAACATATGATTACATCGCGAGGTATTTGACCTCTATATGATACATTTTACAAACATTGCATTCGTTTTTAAAAGACAAACTTTCTTTACATCCAACATTGACAGGCATGCATACCATTTCATAATATCCACTATTCAACTATAATTGACTTAATAATAATCTTGATGAACTCAATGACTCGAATGCAACGTCTTTCGAAATATGCCATGAATGACTCCAAGCAATATTCTTAAAATGAGCAAATGCACAGCGGAAGATTTCTTTCATACCTGAGAATAAACATGCTTAAAAGTGTCAACCAAAAGGTTGGTGAGTTCATTAGTTTATCATAATCATACATTTCCATCTTTTTAATAGACCACAAGAATTTCATTTTCATTTCTCATAAATATCGTGCATGCAAAAATCATTCATATGGATTGAACACCTGGTAACCGACATTAACAAGATGCATATAAGAATATCCCCATCATTCCGGGACATCCATCGGACATGATAAAAAAACTCGAAGTACTAAAGCATCCGCTACAATGGATAGGGTTTGTTAGGCCCAATAGATCTATCTTTAAGATTCACGTCAATTAGTAGATCGGTTTACTAATTCTTAGGCTACGAAGCAAAAAGGGGCATATTCGGCTTCGATCATTCAACCATAGAATGTAGTTTCAATTACTTGTGTCTATTTCGTCAAACATTTATAAAAACATCGCATGTATTCTCAGTCTCAAAAATATATATTGCAAAAGCATTTAAAAAGGGAGTAATGAAACTCACAATACGATATTTTGTAGTAAAAATATGCATACGACGGAACTGAACAATGCAAGGTTGGCCTCGGATTCACGAACCTATATCAAGTATATATATTAACACATATAATCACATAATTCCTCCTACATAATATTTATATATTAAGTGTTGTAGTTATATAAATATATATACACTTTGTTTATATTTTATATCGTCAGTTATATTTTATAAATAGTTATTTTGTAAATACCCAATATTCATATATATAGTTATATTACAATATATATTTGTAGTTGGTATTATATCAGAAATCAGTAATTTGTTATATGTTCTATTTATATAATAATGTTATTATGTTTATAATAAAAATAATAATACTGTAATAATAATAATAATACTAATGATAATAATAGTGATAATAAAATAATGTAAATAAAATTATATATAAAAATCATGTTAATGAAAATAATAATAATGATAGTAATAATAATAATAATAATAATAATAATAATAATAATAATAATAATAATAATAATAATAATAATAATAATAATAATAATAATAATAATGAGTAGTAAGTAAACTACCTCAAAGAAGTAGTCCTAAAAAATGCCCAAGTCTGGGTTTGAACCCGGAACGTCCCGCTAACCCGATAACATCCTTAACCATATTTATTATTATCGTTATTTCACATAACCTTGACGAACCATAATCATCACCATGCTACATCGTGTTATTATTTTGTGTATCATTATATTTAATTTGTTATTCGTTATCATCTTCTTCATAATCATCATCAACGTAATCATAATCATAATCAACACTCGTCATCATCATGTATTCGTTTATCATCACCGTTATGATTTCATGTATCATTTAATATCCTTAAACTCTTGATCACCACATCATAACGTTATCATCATGATCATTATCATCACACTAATAATCATTATTGATCTCATTATTATTATCACATAATCATAATCAATTATCATAATCATAACTTAATCTTCATCTAATTATTATTAGAATCCTCACCATCGTTCATATTATCATTACTATCATAATCACATAATCCTTATCATCGTTATCGTCATAATCATAATATAATCATAATCGTGATCATATGACCATCATCATAATCATGGTCCTTATAATCATCATCAACTTCATCACACCGTAACATCATCATCATGATAGTATAATCAACATCATCATCGAAATCTAATATCATTAAGCATAATCACCATCACTAACCTCATAACAATTGTCATCATCATTACCTAATCATCATCATCCAAATTTTGAAACAAGTGTGTGTTTGTGTTTACATCGAACCAGAAAATAGAATCCCATGAGTCTGCAAGTCGTGGCCAGTTTTGTATTAAGTCCAAAAGGAAGTCTAAGTATTAGTAAATGGCCCAAGTTAATTAATCCAAACGATTGCACTAGTCCAAAAGAAAATCACTCGACCTAATCCTAAAAACTGAATTACACGGCCCAAATAATAGGCTGTGGCCTGTTTTGAATCCCCTCCTGAGTTTGACCGAAATTAATAAAAAAAAATATATAACGTACTCATCCCTCATCATGTCATCATAATTACCTCATTTTCCATTAACATCATTGTAGGCTTTATAATTAAAAGGGACTAGTGGGTGTCGGCTACAACTTTCATAAAGTAACAAGAACAATCACTTTCAACCATAACAAGTGGCAACGGTAAACAATTAAGTGCATGTGTTCTTTGAGTGGGTTTGTGGGTTTGATTTCCGGATAGAAACAAAAAAAAATTAGTGCAGCAACAGTTTAATTTCGGTGATGGTGTTGGTGGTGGTTGTTTGTGGCGTAAGATCAAAAAAAAAAATATAAAGGAAGCAGCAATTAACAATGATGTTTGTATGGGTTTGTTCAAAAGAATTTGGAAACAGAATATATATCGTAGCAATTATATTGAGATGATGGTGGTTTAGTTCGATGGTGGACATGGTGGATTTGATAAAGGTGTGTTTGATTTAAATGAGTTGTTCTTGGTTATAGTGGTCGATATAATAGTAGGAATAGTAAACGGTTGTGTTGGTGCATCTTCAACAGGTCATGATGGGGCTGCATCTTCTTATGGGTTTTGATGGTCAAATAAGGTGCAGGTATTGCCGATGATAATATTCGTTGGTGGTGGTGTTATATGAAGGTGATGGTAGCGATTTTTGTGGTGTTCTTGGAGGTAATGTTTTTGGGTCTTGGTTCCATTTAAACTGCAATAGTGATGATTTAGTTTGGTGGTAAAATATCAAGACAGCAACAGTAGCAGTTTAACAAAAAAATAAAGTTGTTTGGGTATCGACTGAACAGAAGGAAAAAGAAACCAAAACAGAATTGATGATACTAACCAGTGTTTGATGGTGGTCTGTTACAACCCTCCAAAATTCCAATCCATATTTGATTCCAACACTCTAATTATAGTATTTATGACATGCTAAGTATTCTTCATTAAAAAGTAACTCATTTGTTTTTATTAAAATCACATGAAACATAAAGTAATAGAACTAAATCTATTGATTTTTGATTTTAGAGATTGAAATATATGTCGAATTCGGAGAAATTATGCTAGAAAGTCTTAGTACAACTTACATTACATAACATACATAGATTTATAAGTTAAGAATATATTTACGTAATCTAACAACTAAGTAAATGCAACGATGGTCATTGGCTATCATATACTCATAATGATTTTTACTATGTTGACATAGTATTTTTATATTAATATATTAAATTAATACATATGTAGGTTTATGTTTATATAGCATTGATAGATAGATATTAAAAGTGAGAATTGGCAAGTAATAAATTAGAATGATGGGGAGGTCCTACTACTTTATCTTGATTGACTAAAAGGAATGAAATTGATGAAGAAAAAAATAGAACACGATGATGGGTGTGGTATCTAATATTTTGTGTCACATGGTCCAATCAGGTGAAAACTTTGTGTATTGAAAGATAACTATAGAAATAATAATAATAATAATAATAATAATAATAATAATAATAATAATAATAATAATAATAATAATAATAATAATAATAATAATAATAATAATAATAATAATAATAATAATAATAACAACACTATCTTAAATTGAAGAATAATATAATATAAATTTTGCATGTCGGCAAACAGAATCAAAAGAAATCAAAATGAGTAAAACTAAAGTCTCATGTGGACCTTCAATTTATATAATGACAAATTGAAAAGTAATATATGTGCAGAAAATTTTAATTATTGTCTATTACATTATTTGATCATCCACACCTTCTATATATGTCATGGTGTTACAGATGAACTAAGTTTCATTCTAAGTTATATAAACCATTTCTCCTTCACCTACTCAACATACCATATATTTAGTTCATAACCACTAAAAGAATAAAACATGACAGGCTAGTGTTGTACGCAAACAAGAGGTGTCTATTTGTATAGTTTCAGTCCAAATTCAATACATCAATTTTTTTTGGGACAATTCATTTTGGGTTGATATCTCATTTACACGTTAGCTTGCATCACCCGTACCAAGGTGAGTTTATAGATCCCTTTTTAATTGCTTTTGCAATCTATATTTTTGGGTTGAGAATACATGCATTTTATTTTAAACACAATGGATACAAGTACATACTAAATTCTACACCGAGTTTGAACCGAAAATCCCTTAACTTTGGTAACTAGTAACTGCCGGTTATAAGAACTGGTGGGCGCGAGTAGTTATATATGGATCCATAGGGCTTGACATCCCCGTCTGTTCCAGGTATAGAAACCCTAGCCTGAACTATAAAACAGATGTATACTATTTGAGTTTAGTACACGTTAGATTGCGTGTATTGTACATGTTGGTTGAATGTATTTTAAAACAGGGGTACTTATTATAACGTTAAAGTTTAGTTACCAGGGTGCTCAATTTTGTAGAATATTTTGATAAACATTTCTGGATGAAACAACTGAAATCTTGTGGTCCACCTTTATATACAGATTATGCGCAATATTAAAATTATGAACTCACCAACCTTTGTGTTGACACTTTTAGCATGTTTATTCTCAGGTCCCTAGAAGTCTTCCGCTGTTTGCTTATACATAATACAAGCTATGTGCATGGAGTCATACATGCTTTATTAGAGAAAACTTTGCATTCACATAATCATCACCATGTATCTTATTTTGACTGCATTGTTAACGGATGTATTATTGTAAACTATTATTTACATTGATTGTCTATATGTAGAAATCATCAGATGTCAAAAACCTTGGATTTAGATATTCATTTATGGTGTGCCTTTTCAAAAGAATGCAATGTTTACAAAACGCATCATATAGAGGTCAATACCTCGCAATGATGCCGGTGAATAATGTACTGCGTCAATAGCGATTTTGGTGGGTCGTTACATGGTCCTAGGGCAGTTTTCAAACAAAAAGAAAAGACCCAAAGGTGGTGTATAATGGTTCCTTTGGTTGTGGCAGTGGGTGTTAGAGGATGGTGGTTTTTGAATTGTCTTTAAGCTGAAACAGAAACAGGTAATTACGCGTAGCAGGGACGGTTGATGAGGGTTGAAGGAGAAGGATTATGATTGTGTATTTGGTGTGTGTGTGATTGTCTTGGTGGTTTTTATCAAACATAAGCGTGATGTTCTCGTGAAATAATCAACAGTAGAAACATATGTACAAGTGGTAGTGGTTGTAGAAAGAAGAGGAAGAATGATATTTGGTTTATCTTTTTGAAATGGGTGTTCTGCGTATACAGATATACATGGATAATAGGGGATAGATAGATATTAGGATAGATAGATATTAATCACCAACCAATAATCAATTACATTCAATTAGATACAGTGTTCAATAGTACTCTTTAGATAATTTCACCGATGATTGAAATTAAAAACAGTAATAAGCATGATATGACTGTTCTCAAGAAAAGCAATCACATAACAAGTTAAGTTGGGGTGGGGTTACGAAAAACAAGGAAACAAAATTTTTAAAGTAAGAAACAGTAAACTCAATTCATAATTTAAAGTATCACGGGTAATTACACTATTAAACTGTCGACACTTATGGCTCGGGTATTATTTCGTTTTCCGTTGCTAATCAGTGGTAGATAAAAGTCTTCCGAAAAATCTCATGTTTTTACATTAAATATATTTATTTATCTTAGTCAATATTGTATAAAAATTGGTCATTAAAAATTATATCAACTGTCCGCGCTCGATCCTGGGTAAAATATACAAATTTCTAAAATTTAACAAATAGTTTCTAAATACATTTTTAATAAGCCTATAATTTATATAACTCATTTTCGAATCACCGTTTATTTTAAAATTACATAAGTTTGAATTTATCTTGCTTAATATCAATCGAAACATCAAACGAGTATTACAATCATTTAATATTTATTTTTAATATACTTTATTTATATATAGAGATATATTTTAAATAATAATTATTATAATATCTTATTTTTATTTTATTAATTTTACTAACAACAACATATAATACTTCAAATTATATTTCGAATTATTATTTATATATATATACACACATAGTTATTAATTGTTCGTGAATCGTCGGGAATGGTCGAAGGTAATGGAATACATGAACATAGTTCCAAAATTTTTCGAGACTCAATATTATAGACTTTGCTTATCGTGCCAAAACCATATAAAGATTAAGTTTAAATTTGGTCGGAAATTTTCGGGTCGTCACAGATACAACATCGTGTTGGCATGGGATGAGGGTTTAAAGTTCGGGTATGCTATACCTCATCACCATCGTGTGTGTGTGTGCGCGGGCGTGAAGTGTGGGTTTTAAAGTTCGGGTATGCGATACCACATTTCACGTGATGGGTGGGTTTTAAGTTCGGGTATGCGATACTGTGACAACCTAGAAATTTCCAACCAAATTTAAACTTTATCTTTATATTATTCCGACACGATAAGCAAAGTTTGTTAAGTTAAATCTCAAGAATTTTAAACTGTGTTCATACATTCATTATAACCTCGACCAAATTCAGACGATTCACGAACCATTATATATAAATAGATATGTACATATATATGTATATGTATATATATATATATATATATATATATATATATATATATATATTATAACTTGAGAATATTAATAAAGTATTAAATGTATAATAATTTACACGAACGTATTTGTTTCAATATGTTTATCGATGGAATTAGAAGATAATAACAAATGATTGATTTATCAGATACATTGTGATATGATTATGGGTCCATGTTATGAGGTCCACTGTGATTTAAGAAATCTATTCTTTTTGACAACATTCGGAAAATGGTAAAGTGATTTATAAGTAAGAACGTAGAGTGTAAATAACTTAGATGTTGGATATCGACAAGTTAAGTAACTCGACATTTTTCATTAAGATGATTTCATACGTTTATTTAACCTTTGGACTTTATCCCATGCTTCACCAACAAACTGTAATTTAAAAACTTGAAACCTATTATGAATATATATGATTCTACTTTTCTAAAACATTTTATGATATAACGATTTCCATTATTTTAACCTTTAAACAAAATGATTCTTAAATATATTTAGTTTTGGAAAACAAAATTATCATATTTATTTGATTTAGTTTCAAACATAAAAAAAAACGTTTTTCAGTTTAAAAAGAATTTTATTATTAAAATGTATATAACTTTTATAAATATCTAGAACCACTTTTGATAACTCATTACTTAACCAGTATGATAAAGATAACGATATTTATATTTTATTTTATTAAATATATATATCGATTTAAATTAATATTATATATATTTATACGCGTATTATACGTACATAGTTTTATACTTTTACTATACTTAAACTTTACCTTTACTTTATTTTTACTTTACTTTAACTTTAATAATTCACTTTAATAATTCATACTTAATAATTCACTTTAATAATTCATACTTTAATAATTCACTCTAATAACTCATACTTTAATAATTCACTTTAATAATTTATACTTTAATAATTCACTTTAATAATTCAAAAATCTATTATAAATAGAATTCAATAGGTTTCATTATTTCATAGAAACTTGAAAATATTTTTCTCTAAACTCTCTCAATCGATTTACATATATATATTTACTCCGTATTATTTTAAGATATTATTAGTATACATAAAATATTACGATGGAGTGCTGTCCGAGTGATTTCGAAATTGTTTTTCGAGCGGGATAGAGCTACGGAAATTATAGGTTATAACTATGGAGGTTATGGGTATGGTTCGGGAGTATTGCTCGTGAGTCAAACTAGTGTTTATCATCCCCGTTGCGTCTACGTACTTTTCCTGCAATATTGAATCTCAATATTGATACGTGAGCCCTCATAACTTAACTTTTATATATTATTAGTGTATCCCTGACTAGTGCTCGAGTATATAGGAATATGCATGCTTATACGTTCATTATTATCATTAGATAGGTTATGTCAAATCTTGAATTAAATACATATGCTATTAAGATAAGGTATATGATATGCATGTCGTTGGAAAGCTAGCGAAAAATTGAGAACTTTTCATTTAGATATTGAATGGTTTCGATGAACGGTTTAGAAGTTATAGTCAATTGAATTTTTATAAAAATGATTATTATTATCGTCGTTATAATCTAATTATTATTATTATTATTATTATTATTATTATTATTATTATTATTATTATTATTATTATTATTATTATTATTATTATTATTATTATTATTATCATTGTCGTTATTAATAAAAGATATTATTGTTATTTTTATTATTATTATTATTATCGTTATTATCGTTAAGGTTATAATTAGTATTATTATTACTATTATTATTATTATTATCTTTCAAATAGTTATTATTATTATCATTAATATTATTATTAGTATTATTATAATTAAAACTAATATTAGTAACATCTAATTATTATGATTACTATTATTATTATTAATATGAATGCGATATAAAAGATGACTAAAAGCTATTAAACGAAATGATTAGGTGATAATGAGTATGAGTATCATGATGAAATTAAGATATTGTAAGATATTGATTTAAAGAAAAAATATCGTTTTCATTATTTTACTATTATTATTATTAAAACTATTATTAATATTAAAACTATCATTTTTACTAAAATTATTATTTTTAATAAAAATATCATTGTTAATATGAAACATCATTATTATTATCATTTTAGTACTATTATTAATAAAAATTATCATTTTATCATTTTTAGAAAATATAATTATTGTTATTTTTATTAGTAGAATAATAATAATTATTACAAAATAATACAACTTTTACTTATTATTATTATCAATATTATTTTATCAAATAAATATGTGATACATGAAAGGACCCGTCCTAATCCATCTGGACGAATACATTACATTTGGTTACATCGCGAGGTACTTGACCTCTATATGATACTTTTTACAAACATTGCATTCGTTTTTAAAAGACAAACTTTCATTTCATCGAAAGTTGACAGGCATGCATACCATTTCATAATATATCTAAGCTATAAATGACTTGATAATATTCTTGATGAACTCGATGATTCGAATGCAACGTCTTTTAAAATATGCCATGAATGACTCCAAGTAATATCTCTAAAATGAACAAATGCACAGCAGAAGATTTCTTTCGTACCTGAGAATAAACATGCTTTCAAGTGTCAACCAAAAAGGTTGGTGAGTTCATTAGTTTATCATAAATAATCATTTCATAATTTTTAATAGATCACAAGATTTCATATTTCCATTTCTCATAAACATACGTCCCATGCATAGAGACAAAAATTATTCATATGGATTGAACACATGGTAACCGACATTAACAAGATGCATATAAGAATATCAAATCCATCGAACATGATAAAAACAAATTCGAAGTACTAAAGCATCCGGTACTTTGGATGGGGTTTGTTAGGCCCAATAGATCTATCTTTAGGATTCGCGTCAATTAGTAGATCGGTTTACTAATTCTTAGGCTACCAAGCAAAAGGGGCATATTCGGCTTCGATCATTCAACCATATAATGTAGTTTCGATTACTTGTGTCTATTTCGTAAAATATTTATAAAAGCGCATGTATTCTCAGTCCTAAAAATATATATTGCAAAAGCATTTAAAAAGGGAGTAATGAAACTCACAATACTGTATTTTGTAGTAAAAATACATATGACAGTACTGAACATGTGTAGGGTTGACTTCGGATTCACGAACCTATATCATTTGTATATCTATTAATATATAAACGTAATCGAACAAATATTTATAATATTATTAGTGATATAATTTTTTTTATATTAATAAGTTATATATTTCATAAATGTATTCATTTTGTATATTTAAAATATATATATATATATATATATATATATATATATATATATATATATATATACATACTTTTATATGATTATCATTTGTTTGTTAAAAATTAGTAATTATAATAATAATAAAAATAATATTTGTAATGGTAAAAATGATAATATTGATAATACTTAATATTACTGATAAAAATAATACTATTAATAATTCTATTAGTGATAATATTAATGTTACAAATAATAATAATTGTAAAAATATTAATTTTACTGTTAATGACAGTTATGATAATGATTTTAATAATTATATATTAATAATACTCATGATAATATTAATAATAATAATTATGTTAATATGAATAATTCTATTATTTATAAAAAGATACTAATACTAACATTTACGAAGTTTATAATAATTTGTATTATTTTCATAATAATAATACTAAATATATTCATCTTATCTTAATGATAATAATATGAAAGTTATAAAATTAATAATAATATCATAATAATATTTATAATTATAAGTTATAATACGTATAATTATGATAACAATAATAATAACAATTATGATACTTATAATAATAATCTTAACACTAATAATAATTAGAATACTAATAATAATAATAATAATAATAATAATAATAATAATAATAATAATAATAACAATAATAATAATAATAATAATAATAATAATAATAATAATACTATAAATAATAATAATCTCAAAATCATAATAATAATTACAATATAATTAATATTCAAGTAGTAATAACAATAATAATAATAATAATGATTTTTGATTTTGAAAACTACCTCTAAAAGTGCTAAAAAAATAGTTGTCACAAGCCAGGCTCGAACCCAGGACCTCTCGTTCCCATCAAACACTCCAAACCACACCTCCATCTGTTTCTTTCTGAACTAATCCGCCCATTAAATCCTTTTAACCCTTAATAGTCTGTTTCCTTCATTTTCTTAAAACCAAACCCACTTAACACCTTCGTCATCATCATCCTATATCATTTATCATCATCATCATTTTCTTTACTCATCATCGAATCCTTTATCATCTATAAATCACACCATTATCTCGTGATCATCTCGATCATGCTTATCATCATCAACAATATACTTAATGGATTTTGAGAGTCCATTACTATGACACTTAGAGACCAAGGTACAAGCCCATTTTCATGTTTAATTAAATCCATAAGTTAGCCCAATACATTTTTTAAATAAACCAATCGGTGGATTTGTGGTGTGGTTATGTGGTTCGACCAGAAACACAATCATACGCATCATCATCTCTGTCGCATCATCATCACGATATCATCCTTTTAAAAAATATCACCATCATCACAATATATTTAATATCATCATCAACTCTTCGACCCAATAATAAAAAATTGGGTCATCTCGGCCCACAGACAAAGTTTAAATGAGTTGAATAATACTAGGAACTAATGCCGACGTAATTTTTAATCATACGTTGCACAAGTGGGTTAATTTGTTTAGAGGGTGTCGGCCAAAAAGAAAAAGGTACCCATTAGTAGTTTAAATCGATAATAAATATATTGTAGTAGGTTCGATGGATTATAAAACTGAAAAGAAATAATCATAAGGTGATGGTTCTGTGTGATAGTAATTCACGATGATCTATGGTGTTAATTTTGACAGGAAATAGAAACAAGAAACGGCGATAGTTGCAGTAGCAGAAGGAGTTGCAGGTGGCATTTGTTTGAGATATTGAAGTGGTGGTTTTGTGGTGGTCTTGATGGTTGCAGATGGTAGTCATGAATCGAAGAAGAAATGTGAAATGTCCCGTTCATATTATTATAAGCGTTCCATATTAATTGATTTCGTTGCGAGGTTTTGACCTCTATATGAGACGTTTTTCAAAGACTGCATTCATTTTTAAAATAACCATAACCTTTATTTTATCAATAAAGGTTTCAAAAGCATTACGTAGATTATCAAATAATGATGATCTAAAATATACTGTTTACACATGGCCATTACATAATGGTTTACAATAGAAATATATTACATCGACATATGTTTCTTAAATGCAGTTTTTACACAATATCATACAAACATGGACTCCAAATCTTGTCCTTATTTTAGTATGCAACAGCGGAAACTCTTAGTATTCACCTGAGAATAAACATGCTTTAAACGTCAACAAAAATGTTGGTGAGTTATAGGTTTAACCTATATATATATATATATATATATATATATATATATATATATATATATATATATATATATATATCAAATCGTAACAATAGACCACAAGATTTCATATTTCAATACACATCCCATACATAGAGATAAAAATCATTCATATGGTGAACACCTGGTAACCGACATTAACAAGATGCATATATAAGAATATCCCTATCATTCCGGGACACCCTTCAGATATGATATAAATTTCGAAGTACTAAAGCATCTGGTACTTTGGATGGGGTTTATTAGGCCCAGATCTATCTTTAGGATTCGCGTCAATTAGGATGTCTGTTCCCTAATTCTTAGATTACCAGACTTAATAAAAAGGGGCATATTCGATTTCGATAATTCAACCATAGAATGTAGTTTCACGTACTTGTGTCTATTTTGTAAATCATTTATAAAACCTGCATGTATTCTCATCCCGAAAATATTAGATTTTAAAAGTGGGACTATAACTCACTTTCACAGATTTTTACTTCGTCGAATAGTAAGACTTGACCACTGGTCGATTCACGAACCTATAACAAATATGTACATATATATCAAAGTATATTCAAAATATATTTACAACACTTTTAATATATTTTGATGTTTTAAGTTTATTAAGTCAGCTGTCCTCGTTAGTAACCTACAACTAGTTGTCCAACGTTAGATGTACAGAAAAAAAATTGATATATATTATCTTGAATCAATCCACGACCCAGTGTATACACGTCTTAGGCTTGATCACAACTCGAAGTATATATATTTTTGGAATCAACCTCAACCCTGTATAGCTAACTCCCACATTACTGCATATAGAGTGTCTATGGTTGTTCCAAATAATATATACACATGGGTCGATATGATATGTCAAAACATTTGCATACGTGTCTATGGTATCCCAAGATTACATAATATATTAGAATACATGTATAATACAATATAAGTTAGCTAGGATATGATTAATATAGATTTGTTACCAATTTTCACGTTGCTACAACAAGAAAAATTATCCAATCTTATTTTACCCATAACTTCTTCATTTTAAATCCGTTTTGAGTGAATCAAATTGATATGGCTTCATATTGAACTCTATTTTATGAATCTAAACAGAAAAAGTATAGGTTTATAGTCGGAAATATAAGTTACAAGTCATTTTTGTAAAGGTAGTCATTTCAGTCGAAAGAACGACGTCTAGATGACCATTTTAGAAAACATACTTTCACTTTGAGTTTAATCATGATTTTTGGATATAGTTTCATGTTCATAAGAAAAATCATTTTCCCAGAAGAACAACTTTTAAATCAAAGTTTATCATAGTTTTTAATTAACTAACCCAAAACAGCCCGCGGTGTTACTACGACGGCGTATGTCCGGTTTTACAGTGTTCTTCGTGTTTCCAGGTTTTAAATCATTAAGTTAGCATATCATATAGATATAGAACATGTGTTTAGTTGATTTTAAAAGTCAAGTTAGAAGGATTAGCTTTTATTTGCGAACAAGTTTAGAATTAACTAAACTATGTTCTAGTGATTACAAGTTTAAACCTTCGAATAAGATAGCTTTATATGTATGAATCGAATGATGTTATGAACATCATTACTACCTCAAGTTTTCTGGATAAAGCTACTGGAAATGAGAAAAATGGATCTAGCTTCAAAGGTTCCTTGGATGGCTTGAAAGTTATTGAAGCAGAATCATGACACGAAAATAAGTTCAAGTAAGATTTCCACTCGAAATAAGATTGTTATAGTTATAGAAATTGAATCAAAGTTTGAATATGAGTATTACCTTGTATTAGAAAGATATCTTACTGTAAATAAGAAAGATTTCATGAGGGTGGATGATCACTCTACAAGATTGGAAGTAAGCTAGCAAACTTGGAAGTATTCTTGATTTTATGAAACTAGAACTTGTAGAATTTATGAAGAACACTTAGAACTTGAAGATAGAACTTGAGGGAGATCAATTAGATGAATAAAATTGAAGAATAAAAGTGTTTGTAGGTGTTTTTGGTCGTTGGTGTATGGATTAGATATAAAGGATATGTAATTTTGTTTTCATGTAAATAAGTCATGAATGATTACTCATATTTTTGTAATTTTATGAGATATTTCATGCTAGTTGCCAAATGATGGTTCCCACATGTGTTAGGTGACTCACATGGGCTGCTAAGAGCTGATCATTGTGGTGTATATACCAATAGTACATACATCTAAAGGTTGTGTATTGTACGAGTACGAATACGGGTGCATACGAGTAGAATTGTTGATGAAACTGAACGAGGATGTAATAGTAAGCATTTTTGTTAAGTAGAAGTATTTTGATAAGTGTCATGAATTCTTTCAAAAGTGTATGAATACATATTAAAACACTACATGTATATACATTTTAACTGAGTCGTTAAGTCATCGTTAGTCGTTACATGTAAGTGTTGTTTTGAAACCTTTAGGTTAACGATCTTGTTAAATGTTGTTAACCCAATGTTTATAATATCAAATGAGATTTTAAATTATTATATTATCATGATATTATGATGTATGAATATCTCTTAATATGATATATATACATTAAATGTCGTTACAACGATAATCGTTACATATATGTCTCGTTTCAAAATCATTAAGTTAGTAGTCTTGTTTTTACATATGTAGTTCATTGTTAATATACTTAATGATATATTTACTTATCATAATATCATGTTAACTATATATATATCCATATATATGTCATCATATAGTTTTTACAAGTTTTAACATTCGTGAATCACCGGTCAACTTGGGTGGTCAATTGTCTATATGAAACCTATTTCAATTAATCAAGTCTTAACAAGTTTGATTGCATAACATGTTGGAAACACTTAATCATGTAAATAATAATTTCATTTAATATATATGTAACATGGAAAAGTTCGGGTCACTACAGTACCTACCCGTTAAATAAATTTCGTCCCGAAATTTTAAGCAGTTGGAGGTGTTGACGTTTCTTCTGGAAATAAATGCGGGTATTTCTTCTTCATATGATCTTCTCGTTCCCAGGTGAACTCGGGTCCTCTACGAGCATTCCATCGAACCTTAACAATTGGTATCTTGTTTTGCTTAAGTCTTTTAACCTCACGATCCATTATTTCAACGGGTTCTTCGATGAATTGAAGTTTTTCGTTGATTTGGATTTCATCTAACGGAATAGTGAGATCTTCTTTAGCAAAACATTTCTTCAAATTCGATACGTGGAAAGTGTTATGTACAGCCGCGAGTTGTTGAGGTAACTCAAGTCGATAAGCTACTGGTCCGACACGATCAATAATCTTAAATGGTCCGATATACCTTGGATTTAATTTTCCTTGTTTACCAAATCGAACAACGCATTTCCAAGGTGCAACTTTAAGCATAACCATCTCTCTAATTTCAAATTCTATATCTTTTCTTTTAATGTCAGCGTAGCTCTTTTGTCGACTTTGGGCGGTTTTCAACCGTTGTTGAATTTGGATGATCTTCTCGGTAGTTTCTTGTATTATCTCCGGACACGTAATCTGTCTATCCCCCACTTCACTCCAACAAATCGGAGACCTGCACTTTCTACCATAAAGTTCTTCAAACGGCGCCATCTCAATGCTTGAATGGTAGCTGTTGTTGTAGGAAAATTCTGCTAACGGTAAATGTCGATCCCAACTGTTTTCGAAATCAATAACACATGCTCGTAGCATGTCTTCAAGCGTTTGTATCGTCCTTTCGCTCTGCCCATCAGTTTGTGGATGATAGGCAGTACTCATGTCTAGACGAGTTCCTAATGCTTGCTGTAATGTCTGCCAGAATCTTGAAATAAATCTGCCATCCCTATCAGAGATAATAGAGATTGGTATTTCATGTCTGGAGACGACTTCTTTCAAATACATTCGTGCTAACTTCTCCATCTTGTCATCTTCTCTTATTGGCAGGAAGTGTGCTAATTTGGTGAGACGATCAACTATTACCCAAATAGTATCAAAACCACTTGCAGTCCTTGGCAATTTAGTGATGAAATCCATGGTAATGTTTTCCCATTTCCATTCCGGGATTTCGGGTTATTGAAGTAGACCTGATGGTTTCTGATGCTCAGCTTTGACCTTAGAACACGTCAAATATTCTCCTACGTATTTAGCAACATTGGCTTTCATACCCGGCCACCAAAAATGTTTCTTGAGATCCTTGTACATCTTCCCCGTTCCAGGATGTATTGAGTATCTGGTTTTATGAGCTTCTCTAAGTACCATTTCTCTCATATCTCCAAATTTTGGTACCCAAATCCTTTCAGCCCTATACCGGGTTCCGTCTTCCCGAATATTAAGATGCTTCTCCGATCCTTTGGGTATTTCATCTTTTAAATTTCCCTCTTTTAAAACTCCTTGTTGCGCCTCCTTTATTTGAGTAGTAAGGTTATTGTGAATCATTATATTCATAGATTTTACTCGAATGGGTTCTCTGTCCTTCCTGCTCAAGGCGTCGGCTACCACATTTGCCTTCCCCGGGTGGTAACGAATCTCAAAGTCGTAATCATTCAACAATTCAATCCACCTACGCTGCCTCATATTCAGTTGTTTCTGATTAAATATGTGTTGAAGACTTTTGTGATCGGTATATATAATACTTTTGACCCCATATAAGTAGTGCCTCCAAGTCTTTAATGCAAAAACAACCGCACCTAATTCCAAATCATGCGTCGTATAATTTTGATCGTGAATCTTCAATTGTATAGACGCATAAGCAATCACCTTCGTTCGTTGCATTAATACACAACTGAGACCTTGCTTTGATGCATCACAATAAATCACAAAATCATCATTCCCTTCAGGCAATGACAATATAGGTGCCGTAGTTATCTTTTTCTTCAATAACTGAAACGCTTTCTCTTGTTCATCCTTCCATTCAAATTTCTTCCCTTTATGCGTTAATGCAGTCAAGGGTTTTTCTATTCTGGAAAAGTCTTGGATGAACCTTCTGTAGTAACCAGCTAGTCCTAAAAATTGGTATATGTGTTTCGGAGTTTTCAGGGTTTCCCACTTTTCAACAGTTTCTATCTTTGCCGGATCCACCTTAATACCTTCTTTGTTCACTATGTGACCGAGGAATTGAACTTCTTCCAACCAAAATGCACACTTTGAAAACTTAGCGTACAATTCTTCCTTCCTCAATACTTCTAACACCTTTCTCAAATGTTCACCGTGTTCTTGGTCATTCTTTGAGTAAATAAGTATGTCATCAATGAAAACAATGACAAACTTGTCAAGGTATGGTCCACACACTCGGTTCATAAGGTCCATGAACACAGCTGGTGCATTAGTTAAACCAAACGGCATGACCATAAACTCATAATGACCGTAACATGTTCTGAAGCAGTCTTTGGAATATCATCTTCTTTCACCCGCATTTGATGATAACCGGAATGTAAGTCAATCTTTGAATAAACAGACGAGCCTTGTAGTTGATCAAATAAGTCATCGATTCTCGGTAGTGGGTAGCGGTTCTTGATGGTAAGTTTGTTCAACTCTCGGTAGTCGATACACAACCTGAATGTACCATCTTTCTTCTTGACAAACAAAACAGGAGCTCCCCACGGTGATGTGCTTGGTCGAATGAAACCACGCTCTAAAAGTTCTTGTAATTGGCTTTGCAGTTCTTTCATCTCGCTGGGTGCGAGTCTGTAAGGAGCACGAGCTATTGGTGCAGCTCCTGGTACAAGATCTATTTGAAATTCAACGGATCGATGTGGGGGTAATCCCGGTAATTCTTTCGGAAATACATCGGGAAATTCTTTTGCGACGGGAACATCATTGATGCTCTTTTCTTCAGTTTGAACTTTCTCGACGTGTGCTAGAACAGCATAGCAACCTTTTCTTATTAGTTTTTGTGCCTTCAAATTACTAATAAGATGTAGCTTCGTGTTGCCCTTTTCTCCGTACACCATTAAGGGTTTTTCTTTTTCTCGTATAATGTGAATTGCATTTTTGTAACAAACGATCTCTGCTTTCACTTCTTTCAACCAGTCCATACCGATTATCACATCAAAACTTCCTAACTCTACTGGTATCAAGTCAATCTTAAATGTTTCGCTAACCAGTTTAATTTCTCGATTCCGACATATATTATTTGCTGAAATTAATTTACCATTTGCTAATTTCAGTAAAAATTTACTATCCAACGGCGTCAATGGACAACTTAATTTAGCACAAAAATCTCTACTCATATAGCTTCTATCCGCACCCGAATCAAATAAAACGTAAGCAGATTTATTATCAATAAGAAACGTACCCGTAACAAGCTCCGGGTCTTCATGTGCCTCTGCCGCATTAATATTGAAAACTCTTCCGCGGCCTTATCCATTCGTGTTCTCCTGGTTCGGGCAATTTCTAATAATGTGGCAAGGTTTTCCACATTTATAACAAACTACATTGGCATAACTTTCTCCGACACTACTTGCTCCGCCATTACTCGTTCCGACACCATTTGTTCCTTTCGTTCTGTTAACCCCTGGTCCGTAGACCTCACACTTCGCCGCGCTATGACCATTTCTTTTACACTTGTTGCAAAATTTGGTGCAGAACCCCGAGTGATACTTTTCACACCTTTGGCATAGCTGCTTCTGATTATTGTTGTTGTTGCGATTATTATTGTTGTTGGAATGATTGTTGTAGTTGCTGTTGTTGTTATTATTGTTGTTGTTGTTGGGCCGTTTGTTGTAGTTGCGATTTATGTTGCGATCGTTGGGATAGTTGTTGCGATTATTGTTGTAATTGTTGTTGTTGTTGTATTGGTGATTCTTATCACCGTTTTCCTCCCACTTTCTTTTGACTTGCTTCACATTGGCCTCTTCAGCAGTCTGTTCTTTAATTCTTTCTTCAATTTGGTTCACTAGTTTGTGAGCCATTCTACATGCATGTTGTATGGAAGCGGGCTCGTGTGAACTTATATCTTCTTGGATTCTTTCCGGTAATCCTTTCATAAACGCGTCGATCTTCTCTTCCTCATCTTCGAACGCTCCCGGACACAATAGGCATAATTCTGTGAATCGTCTTTCGTATGTGGTAATATCAAATCCTTGGGTTCGTAACCCTCTAAGTTCTGTCTTGAGCTTATTGACCTTGGTTCTGGGACGGTACTTCTCATTCATCAAGTGTTTGAATGCTGACCACGGTAGTGCGTAAGCATCATCTTGTCCCACTTGCTCTAGATAGGTATTCCACCATGTTAACGCAGAATATGTGAAGGTATGCGTAGCCTACTTCACTTTGTCCTCTTCAATACACTTACTTATGGCAAACACCGATTCGACCTTCTCGGTCCACCGTTTCAATCCGATTGGTCCTTCGGTTCCATCAAATTCCAAAGGTTTGCAGGCAGTGAATTCTTTGTAGGTGCATCCTACACGATTTCCTGTACTGCTAGATCCAAGGTTATTGTTGGTATGTAGCGCAGCCTGTACTGCGGCTATGTTTGCAGCAAGAAAGGTACGAAATTCCTCTTTGCTCATATTCATGGTTTGTCAAGTAGTCGGTGCCATTTCCTTCAAATAGTCAAATGAAACAAGTTAATCATACAGAATATTAAGAGTAGTCAATAGTATCTCGTAGCATAATATGAACTCATTTATAAAACCTTTTTCTTCATATTAGCGTTTTATAAGTTTAAATTCGGGTAGTACCTACCCGTTAAGTTCATACTTAGTAGCTAATATACAATTCAACTACTACAATTCTATATGAAAAACTGATTATAATAATATTTCGCGTTCAAACTTTTACACAATATTTCACAAACTTACAATACCGCTTATTTTACATATAGCATGAAATATAGCACACAATAACTTTGATACAAGATAGTTGTGAAGATAATTCTAGCTAGTACACAAGTCGTTCAGTAAAGGCAATAAAGACACGTAATTCATACGTCCAGAAATAAGTCATGCATTCTGGTTTTACTAGGACTACTTCCCATCCTTGGTCTTGTGGAACATAACCATTATGGCCGTTGATAAGACAGCGTGTTGTAACGTCGTCAAAGGGATGAGGGTTACGTAATGTCCAACAGTCCCGTAACAATCTAAAAACCTCATTTCTTACCCCAATTACCGACTCAGTCACTTGTGGGAACGTTTTGTTTAATAGTTGTAGCCCGATGTTCTTGTTCTCACTTTGGTGAGAAGCGAACATTACTAACCCGTAAGCATAACATGCTTCTTTATGTTGCATGTTAGCCGCTTTTTCTAAATCACGAAGTCCTATATTCGGATATATTGATTCAAAATAATTTCTTAACCCGTTGCGTAAAATAGCATTTGGGTTCCCCGCAATATATGCGTCAAAGTAAACATATCGTAACTTATGGATTTCCCAATGTGATATCCCCCATCTTTCGAACGAAAGCCTTTTATAAACCAAGGCATTCTTGGAACGTTCTTCGAATGTCTTACAAACTGATCTCGCCTTAAATAGTTGTGCCGAGGAATTCTGACCGACTCTAGACAAGATTTCATCAATCATGTCTCCGGGTAGGTCTCTTAAAATATTGGGTTGTCTATCCATTTTGTGTTTTTAAACTGTAAAATAGACAAGAGTTAGATTCATAAAAAAATACTTATTAATACAAGCAATTTTTACATATATCATAAAGCATAAGCACACTATATTACATATATTACACCACACGAATACAACTATCTTATTCCGACTCGCTCGTTTCTTCTTCTTCGGTTTTGGTTCGTTTTGCCAAGTTTCTAGGGATATATGATGTTCTCCTAATACGAGTCGTCGTTTTCCACATTGGTTTAGAAAAACCTGGTGGTTTAGAGGTTCCCGGGTTATTGTCACAACTTAAGAAATACGGGTGTTGACGATACATATAAAGTTCATCGGGTTTGGAATCAAATTTCTCTATTTTTATGCCCTTTCCCTTATTGTTCTCTTTTGCCTTATTAAATTGTGTTGGGGTAATTTCTATAACATCATCGGAATCCTTGTTGGGTTCCGATTCATCGGAGAATTGGTAATCCTCCCAATACTTTGCTTCCTTGGCGGAAACACCATTGACCATAATTAACTTTGGTCGGTTGGTTGAGGATTTTCTTCTACTTAACCGTTTTATTATTTCCCCCACTGGTTCTATTTCTTCTTCCGGTTCCGATTCTTCTTCCGGTTCCGATTCTTCTTCCGATTCCGACTCTTCTTCCGGTTCCTCTTCGGGAACTTGTGAATCAGTCCACGAATCATTCCAATTTACATTTAACTCTTCATTATTATTAGGTGAGTCAATGGGACCTGTTCTAGAGGTAGACATCTATCACATAATATCAAACGCGTTAAGAGATTAATATATCACATAATATTCACATGTTAAAAATATATAGTTTCCAACAAAATTTGTTAAGCAATCATTTTTCAAATAAACACGGTTGAAGTCCAGACTCACTAATGCATCCTAACAAACTCGATAAGACACACTAATGCAAAATTCTGGTTCTCTAAGACCAACACTCGGATACCAACTAAAATGTCCCGTTCATATTGATTATAAACGTTCCATATTAATTGATTTTGTTGCGAGGTTTTGACCTCTATATGAGACGTTTTTCAAAGACTGCATTCATTTTTAAAACAACCATAACCTTTATTTTATCAATAAAGGTTTCAAAAGCATTATGTAGATTATCAAATAATGATGATCTAAAATATAATGTTTACACACGACCATTACATAATGGTTTACAATAGAAATATATTACATCGACATATGTTTCTTAAATGCAGTTTTTACACAATATCATACAAACATGGACTCCAAATCTTGTCCTTATTTTAGTATGCAACAGCGGAAACTCTTAGTATTCACCTGATAATAAACATGCTTTAAACGTCAACAAAAATGTTGGTGAGTTATAGGTTTAACCTATATATATATATATCAAATCGTAACAATAAACCATAAGATTTCATATTTCAATACACATCCCATACATAGAGATAAAAATCATTCATATGGTGAACACCTGGTAACCGACATTAACAAGATGCATATATAAGAATATCCCCATCATTCCGGGACACCCTTCGGATATGATATAAATTTCGAAGTACTAAAGCATCCGGTACTTTGGATGGGGTTTGTTAGGCCCAATAGATCTATCTTTAGGATTTGCGTCAATTAGGGTGTCTGTTCCCTAATTCTTAGATTACCAGACTTAATAAAAAGGGGCATATTCGATTTCGATAATTCAACCATAGAATGTAGTTTCACGTACTTGTGTCTATTTTGTAAATCATTTATAAAACCTGCATGTATTCTCATCCCAAAAATATTAGATTTTAAAAGTGGGACTATAACTCACTTTCACATATTTTTACTTCGTCGGGAAGTAAGACTTGACCACTGATCGATTCACGAACCTATAACAAATATGTACATATATATCAAAGTATATTCAAAATATATTTACAACACTTTTAATACATTTTGATGTTTTAAGTTTATTAAGTCAGCTGTCCTCGTTAGTAACCTACAACTAGTTGTCCAACGTTAGATGTACAGAAAAAAATTGATATATATTATATTGAATCAATCCACGACCCAGTGTATACACGTCTCAGGCTAGATCACAACTCAAAGTATATATATTTTTGAAATCAACCTCAACTCTGTATAGCTAACTCCCACATTACTGCATATAGAGTGTCTATGGTTGTTCCAAATAATATATACACATGGGTCGATATGATATGTCAAAACATTTGCATACGTGTCTATGGTATCCCAAGATTACATAATATATTAGAATACATGTATAATACAATATAAGTTAGCTAGGATATGATTAATATAGATTTGTTACCAATTTTCACGTTGCTACAACAAGAAAAATTATCCAATCTTGTTTTACCCATAACTTCTTCATTTTAAATCCGTTTTAAGTTAATCAAATTGCTATGGTTTCATATTGAACTCTATTTTATGAATCTAAACAGAAAAAGTATAGGTTTATTGTCGGAAATATAAGTTACAAGTCATTTTTGTAAAGGTAGTCATTTCAGTCGAAAGAACGACGTCTAGATGACCATTTTAGAAAACATACTTCCACTTTGAGTTTAATCATGATTTTTGGATATAGTTTCATGTTCATAAGAAAAATCATTTTCCCAGAAGAACAACTTTTAAATCAAAGTTTATCATAGTTTTTAATTAACTAACCCAAAACAGCCCGCGGTGTTACTACGACGACGTATGTCCGGTTTTACAGTGTTCTTCATGTTTCCAGATTTTAAATCATTAAGTTAGCATATCATATAGATATAGAACATGTGTTTAGTTAATTTTAAAATTCAAGTTAGAAGGATTAACTTTTGTTTGCGAACAAGTTTAGAATTAACTAAACTATGTTCTAGTGATTACAAGTTTAAACCTTCGAATAAGATAGCTTTATATGTATGAATCGAATGATGTTATGAACATCATTACTACCTCAAGTTTTCTGGATAAAGCTACTGGAAATGAGAAAAATGGATCTAGCTTCAAAGGATCCTTGGATGGCTTGAAAGTTATTGAAGCAGAATCATGACACGAAAACAAGTTCAAGTAAGATTTCCACTCGAAATAAGATTGTTATAGTTATAGAAATTGAATCAAAGTTTGAATATGAGTATTACCTTGTATTAGAAAGATATCTTACTGTAAATAAGAAAGATTTATTGAGGGTGGATGATCACTCTACAAGATTGGAAGTAAGCTAGCAAACTTGGAAGTATTCTTGATTTTATGAAACTAGAACTTGTAGAATTTATGAAGAACACTTAGAACTTGAAGATAGAACTTGAGAGAGATTAATTAGATGAAGAAAATTGAAGAATGAAAGTGTTTGTAGGTGTGTTTGGTCTTTGGTGTATGGATTAGATATAAAGGATATGTAATTTTGTTTTCATGTAAATAAGTCATGAATGATTACTCATATTTTTGTAATTTTATGAGATATTTCATGCTAGTTGCCAAATGATGGTTCCCACATGTGTTAGGTGACTCACATGGGCTGCTGATCATTAGAGTGTATATACCAATAGTACATACATCTAAAAGCTGTGTATTGTACGAGTACGAATACGGGTGCATACGAGTAGAATTGTTGATGAAACTGAATGACGATGTAATTGTAAGCATTTTTGTTAAGTAGAAGTATTTTGATAAGTGTCATGAAGTCTTTAAAAAGTGTATGAATACATATTAAAACACTACATGTATATACATTTTAACTGAGTCGTTAAGTCATCGTTAGTCGTTACATGTAAGTGTTGTTTTGAAACCTTTAGGTTAACGATCTTGTTAAATGTTGTTAACCCAATGTTTATAATATCAAATGAGATTTTAAATTATTATATTATCATGATATTATGATGTATGAATATCTCTTAATATGATATATATACATTAAATGTCGTTACAACGATAATCGTTACATATATGTCTCGTTTCAAAATCATTAAGTTAGCAGTCTTGTTTTTACATATGTAGTTCATTGTTAATATACTTAATGATATGTTTACTTATCATAATATCATGTTAACTATATATAAATCCATATATATGTCATCATATAGTTTTTACAAGTTTTAACATTCGTGAATCACCGATCAACTTGGGTGGTCAATTGTCTATATGAAACCTATTTCAATTAATCAAGTCTTAACAAGTTTGATTGCTTAACATGTTGGAAACACTTAATCATGTAAATAATAATTTCATTTAATATATATATAAACATGGAAAAGTTCGGGTCACTACAAAAGGGAGTCGTGAAGTAGGGTTTTGGTTTTGGGTACTGTTTGAGCAAGAAGGAAGTTGTAACATCCGACTTTAAGTTGGTGATGATCTCGAAAAGACAGAAAAATAGTTACAGAAAGTTGTAAGATTTTGGTGTCGTGTTTTTGGTTTGTGTTTATGTATAAGTATGTATATGTATCTCAAGATATGTTGCATTAGATAGATGGATATAATCGATTTAGTTGAGTAAAAATCAAGAATAAGAAAATAGAGGAAAACAGGAAATAGATAGAAAAATAACGAGACGGTGAATGGTGATTCTCGGTTGTGATGGAAGTGGTGGTGTTTCAACGAAAGTGGTGACGAGTAGAAACTGTATTAGTAAACACAAATGGGTTTCACTTGACCTTGTTTGAACAAAATCCAGAAGTGAGTAGCACAAGTAGCTCGGTTGGTGATCGATGGTACAAAGAGAAGAAGAAAATAGATATTAAGGAGAAAGCTGAACAAGAATAATGGATAGTGGGTAAACAGGAAAAATGAAACTGATTGGTTTGGAATTCGGTCACGTCTACGTTCAATGCACCATCAAACTTCAAAGATGTATGTGTGTAAATGGGTTCATCAATGTATAAAGTAAAAAAAATAGTAACACATATGGCAGGAAAATAGAAAGGACAAAAAAAAATTAAATGGGTGTTGATGATGATGTGTTGGTGGTGGTGACTTGCTTGATTTTCGATCTCAAACAGAATTGGACAGTAGTAAATGGGTTTTGATGATTGTTTTCAAAATGATGAGGGAACTAGAAACTAGTAGCAGGAAGGGTGTAGTGGTAGATGGTGATCATGATTGTTCGATGGTAATTGGAGGTAGTGTGTGATCGATGGTTGTAGGAGGTGATGATGATCAAAGTGAAGTTGTGGTGATGAGTGGTGGATCAAGGTGGTGGGTTATAAGGTGGTGCCGGAGGTTGTCACCAAGAAGGAAAAGAAAACAAGAAAGAGTGTTGGCGATGGAATGTGGTGTTATAAGGTTGTGGGTTTGTAATTGAAGAAGATACATATCTATATATTTTGTATCTAAATGAATGCAGTGAACAACAAAGACAAAGTTATAATATTTGAAGTGGACCATGCAAAACTTTAATAATATCTATGATTTCAGAAAACGTGTGAAACAACAGTAAGCAGCCATTTAACTTGTCTCCTTCTACCGACGGTTTTAACACGAAGAGTATATTGTGCCCGTTGTGAATCAGTGGCGGATAAAAAGTCTTTGAAAAAATTCCATATTTTTAAATTAATTATATTTATTTATTTTGGTCATTATGATATAAAATTCGATCATTAATTTATTAAATAAAAAATTATATCAACTGTCCCTCTCATTTATGGGTAAAATATAAAAAGTGTTAAAACTTAACAAATAGGTCCTAAATACATTTTTAGTAAGCCTAAAATTTATAGATCTCATTTTCGAATCACCGTTTATTTTAAAATAATATAAGTTTGAATTTAACTTACTTAATATCAATCAGGACATCAAATGAGTAATACAATCATTTAATATTTAATTTTAATATACTTTATTTATATATAGAGATATATTTTAAATAATAATTATTATAATATCCTATTTTTATTTTATTAATTTTTTTAATAACAATAACATATAATACTTCAATTTTATATTTCAAATTATTATTTATATATACATACACACATATCTATTTACAATTAATTATTCGTGAATCGTCGAGAGCAGTCGAAGGTCAATTGAATATATATGAAACAGTCTAAAAATTTTGAGACTCAACATTACAGACATTGCTTATCGTGTCGAATTCATATTAAGATTAAGTTTAAATTTGGTCAGAAATTTTCGGGTCATCACAGTACAAAGATATTTTACTACGTATAATATAATTACATTAATAATACCTATCATATTATTTTTATGATATTAAATGAACTTTATAAATTTTATTACTTAAGATACATAAAAGTATATTTTTATTATATAAATTTTAATATAAAATTTTATTTATTAATAAAAGAACTATATTATTTACTTTAATAAAATCTGTTAAAAATATTTAAATATATAAAATTACTATATTTAAACTATATAATAATCATGTATAAATTTTGAAAGACATTTTGGTCAATATGACTTTTGTTGACTTTTGCATATTTAGTCTCGAGCATTAGGATTGTGATACACTACGACTTGACCTAAATTGTTAGACAGATATTGATCAAACATATAAATATATATAATTAATATAGGTTCGTGAATCCAAGGCCAACCTTGCACTTGTTCAATGACGTCATATGTATTTTTACTACAAAATACAGTATTGTGAGTTTCATTTGCTCTCTTTTACTCTTTACATTTTCAGGACTGAGAATACATGCGCTGTTTTTATAACTGCTTTATTAAATGCTTTTGAAATATATTTTGAACTGTGAATACATGAATTGCTTTTATAAATGTTTGACAAAATAGACACAAGTACTTAAAAACTTTCTACGAATGAGTTATGAGTACACCGGATATCACCCCTTTTAGTCTGGTAATCTGAGAATTTGGGAACCGAGCCCCAAATTGACGCGAATCCTAAAGATAGATCTATGGGCACTAACAAGCCCCAGTCAGAGAATTTGAACAACTTTTGTACTTCGAAATAGGTATACAACCGCCAGCTTTAAAAGATATGATCTGTTTGTGAGGTGTACACAACCATCATATTTAAAAGAGTGGCCTGATTGTATGCTTTTTGCATGACCGTGCGAAATGCCGGTATGCGGGGGATATTCTAGATGCATTTTGTTAAGGTCGATTACCAGGTGTTTGTAGTTCGTATGAATGACTTTTATCTCTAAGCCGTGCGAAATGCCTGATACGAGATTATGTTTATGAAAGATGGAATTTAAATCTTGTGGTCTATTAAAATTATGGAATTGATGGATTATGATAAACTAATGAACTCACCAACCTTTTGGTTGATACTTTAAAGCATGTTTATTCTCAGGTATTAAAGAAATCTTCTGTTGTTCATTAGCTCATTTTAAGGATATTACTTGGAGTCATTCATGGCATATTTCGAAAGACGTTGCATTCGAGTCATTGAGTTCATCAAGATTATTATTAAGTCAATTATAGTTGGATGTATTATGAAATGGTATGCATGCTGTCAACTTTAGATGTAAAGAAAGTTTGTCTTTTAAAAACGAATGCAATGTTTGTAAAATGTATCATATAGAGGTCAAATACCTCGCGATGTAATCAACTATTGTGAATCATTTATAATGTATATGAACGGGTCCTTTCAGTTGGTATCAGAGCGGTGGTCTTAGCGAACCAGGTCTGCATTAGTGTGTCTAACTGATAGTCGTTAGGATACATTAGTGAGTCTGGACTTCGACCGTGTCTACATTTCAAAAGTTTTGCCTATCATTTTTGTCAGAAATTGTCTGCTTATCATTCTTAGTCTAGACACGTCCTATTGCATTGATTGCATGAATAGTGTATAGACAAAATTCATATCTTAGCGTATATGTTACTGTAAATTTTGCCTAACATATCCCGTAAATTCCTCCGTAATCTACGAAATCTTTTGCGCTATATATATAGATATTCTATGTAATTAGAATACCACCCGATAGCAGGAAAATCATTTCATATCGAAAAATCCTTTATTCAATCGAACGAAATGAAATTCGTCATTAGTTCACGTCCCTCGAATTCCGATATGGAATCCCACTCAAGCTCCGAAAGCAGTGTGACTGGAATGGATCAACCAATCAGCCATCATCTATTTTGGATGAATTGGGGATGGGTTCGTATCCTCCTCAATCATTGGAGATAAGAAGAAGGCGATCATTTTCATCTACCACATTACCCTCTTGGCAAAGAACCTGAAGCACTTACCGGCGAACCTGTCCGAAACACCATTTTCTCTCTCATTTCCAGAATATCTCGTCACGATTATATACTACATCAAATTCTAGATTTTATTTATCCGCTCGTCCGAACCGACAATCACCCCGGTGTAATAGAAGAAGTCAACGAGCTTCGCGCTCGGGTAGTGGCTTTGGAGAATATGGTGCAAATGTTACAAACACCAGCAGCAGCACCAGCAGCATAACCAGTACTACCATCATCAACTCCAACAGTACCATTACCACCCCCAACCACAACCGCGTCGTAAACCTCAACTTTACAATCTATCCCACGAGCACCAATGTCATACGCCCTGTAGATACCAAGGAATACCAACAACAACAAAAGATGATGTGTTGATTCATAACTTCATTGGAGAAACACTTCGCGGCGATTATGTAATCTCTAAAGTCTTAGAGATTATCTATTCTAACCCTAACCATAAATTAGATGAGTGAATCGAAATGATAGAAGGAAGAGTAGAAACCCTGACAAGAATGATGCGTGATTTATAAGCTAGACTTGTTTTACCAACAACATCAACAGTACCGTAGCATCACCATCACAGTCAGTGCCGTCAGTGTCATCAGAATCAGCAGCACCTATAACATCACAAACTCCGTCAGTTCAAGAATCACTGTGGACATCATTACGAATCAATAACGCGTATATTGTATCAACGAGTTATGAAGTATTAACTCACTCCCTCTGAAAAAATTATATGTATATTATATATATATATATATATATATATATATATATATATATATATATATATATATATATATATATATATATATATATATATATATATAAATTTTGAGATCAAAATAAATCTTTCCATACTAAGCTATTATGTGTGAATCTTAACTACTCGGTTAATTCATATTACTAATATGCAATGAGGTACATCCTTCGTCCGCAACTTAACCATCGTTAGCTACAATTTCTGTCTCAATTCAATAAATTTCAAATCATAATAAACCAAGTGTATCATTTAAATATATGTTTGATTTTACACTTTCATCATCGATGTACTCGAAACTTTCCAAATAACATCATTCATACCTGGCGAAGTTCACAAGAATTTCATAAAAACCAGCATCATGTATCAACAAATAACGAAGTATTGATTCATAATATTATTGAAGAAATACTTATGTAATTTCTAAAGTTTTAGGGATTACTCAATTCTAGTTTCAACCATAAATCAGATGAGTTTAATTTAATATTAACTCATTAAATCTATGTTACATCTAAAGAAAATATACACATATATATTTTCGTAAAGACTGCAATAAAATTCTTTTGTACAAAATATTAATTGTGAAAAAAAAAATTAACGCGTAGGTAATACCCGAGAGATATATAAATTTACAATTAATATGGTACATTCTTCGAATCTGATTCAACAATCAACAACTATACACACTATTTTCTCAACAATACACATTCTTTTATAAAAATTAAAACAACCATACTCATTCAAATTCAATTACATATTCTGATCTTGAAATCGCAGAATTCAATTTGAAATATAACCAGTATCATCACTCTTAGATTCCTATATCTTTCCAAGTTATACTTTGACTTCAAAACTGTGCTAGAACATCATATGTATATTAACGATTACAATATGTGTTCAAACCCTCCGATATTCCTGAAGACACTTCAAATAATGAACAATCGAGATGATGATCCAACCACATGTTACCCACAGTTATGTACCTGAAAAACTTATAAAACCAAATTCATAGTTTAACACGTATCTGTGTCAGACCCTTTGGCATTTATTAGCTAAAATGACTTTTCAATTCCTTTCCAAAGTAGTCAGTTTTGTCACAGCTCCAGCAAGTCAACTTTGACTTTTCAGTCGAAACAACCTTACTATAACCTTGATATATACGTTGCCCTTTCGCAATCGTTACCAGGGAACCATTTATGTTCCATCACATTAGCAATAAACTTACCAACAACTTCACTGATTTTTGATTTTCTGAAAAATCATTATAATTATCAAAACCTCATCATTTACCTATCTGCATCTTGTAACGAGAATTGCCATACAAATCATTGGGAATTAGCAATCAGTATTTTAAAATCTCGCAGCATGTCGATGCCAACAGTTATACATATAACATCTATCTCCTGGACTTACATACTGCGAATGTAAAGTTTCTGAAAAACACCCTAAACTGCGAACTAGTTCTCGAAATTTTGAAAAATTTTGATGAAGCAACAAGAACTGTAAATGACCTTAACAGTAAAAAGTTTGATGTTAAAGAATAGTGGGTTGGCAAAGCTCAGAAAAAGAGAAGGTTTGGAACTGGAAAACGGATAGAGCAAAGTATGAAGGAGGCTGTGGACAAATCACAAGGACGAAATCTACCTTCAAAGAATCCAAATGATTCAGTGTCTGCTGAAATCCTTAACAAATACCTTGCTCCTTGCTCTAAAACCCTTGCGGACAATATTCTTCATCATCCTCTTATCTTAAATATTCTAAGATATCATCGTATCTTCCGTTATAAATATCCTCCATATTTCTGAAGATATTTTCATAACCATTCTTATCTGAAATCATTTATCCCTTCGCGTTATCTGTATCACATCATAAAGGAAACTATTTTAGTTTCTAAATTCTGAAACCTTCGAGTATAAAGTATGAATGTTTTGAAGTAGTGTTGAGAACTGAAGCATGAGTTAGTATAATATAATGACACTTGATCAACGTGATTATATTACAGTAAGTCATGCTGAGTTTTTAAATGGAACGTGATGATTCACAGATCATAACATCATCATGTGTCATGTTACACGACTCTTGTATTCTATTTAACCTCTAAAATATCAAGAAAATATTTCTTGATGATTCGGTCTTTTCCAGGGTATTCTGGTAATTTAATAAATCAAGACCGTGCCATTACCATTTCCTTCTTAGAACATTAACAATGTTCATTCCGAAATTTATATCTGCGAATTCTGGATCATTACAAGCGATGCTTAATCGCAAGAAGAAGAAACGAAAGGACAAAGCTCCAAAATAGAAATTGGAGTATAAATCGCAGCAAATAGGAGGGAGTATTAACTGTGGATGACAATGATTATAGAAGACAGAAGCAGGGACTTTGAAGTATAAGGGAAGATATAAAACCCAACAACAACCCAGAAATTTCAAACCATATATATCGATGCATATAGCAATATAAAGACACGGGAGAACTAAAAACACTATAAAACCAAGAGTATAGTAGAAGTAAATAGATTCTTCCGGCGGCAGATGAAAAAGAAGAATGACAGATATGAAAGTTAGGAGTATATCAAGAATCAGAACTGGATGGAGCATATTAGCGAATGCTATAAAGTATGAATTGAGGGAGAAAGAATAAAAGGTGTGAGTTGTGGAAATAAGGAAACGAAGGGGGTGGATATATAGTAAAATATCCGACAGAGCAATCAAAACAGATTATCGCATTTAATCAAAGCGGATCTTAACTTCCTTAATTACCGAAGAACCAAATCTTATTACGAAGATTTTCTCTAAATTCCTTGAATTTCAAAAATCAACCGTGACTATGTCATTGGTTAAAAAGAACGTGCATTTACTTATTTCATTCTTTTGTGATAACTTCACTCGTACTCTTCACAAAAATCAAATTGTTTTATCTATATTACTTGATGATAATAAAACTCTAATTTCAAACTCGTATATGTCATGAAAACAGACTTATTGTCAGCCTTGACCATCCCATTCAAATTTCGGGACGAAATTTCTTTAACGGGTAGGTACTGTGACAACCCGAAAATTTCCAACCAAATTTAAACTTTATCTTTATATTATTCCGACACGATAAGCAAATTTTGTTAAGTTAAATCTCAAGAATTTTAAATTGTGTTCATACATTCATTATAACCTCGACCAAATTCTGACAATTCACGAACCGTTATATATAAATAGATATGTATATGTATATATATATATATATATATATATATATATATATATATATATATATATATATATATATATATATATATATATATATATATATATATATATATATATATATATATATTATAACTTGAGAATATTAATAAAGTATTAAACGTATAATACTTTACACGAACGTATTTGTTTCAATATGTTTATCGATGGAATTAGAAGATAATATCAAATGATTGATTTATCAGATACATTGTGATATGATTACGGGTCCATGTTATGAGGTCCACTGTGATTTAAGAAATCTATTCTTTTTGACAACATTCGAAAAATGGTAAAGTGATTTATAAGTAAGAACGTGGAGTGTAAATAACTTAGATTTTGGATAACAACAAGTTAAGTAACTCGACATTTTTCATTAAGATGATTTCATACGTTTATTTAACCTTTGGACTTTATCCTATGCTTCACCAACAGACTGTAATTTAAAAACTTGAAACCTATTATGAATATATATGATTCTACTTTTCTAAAATGTTTTATGATATAACGATTTCCATTATTTTAACCTTTAAACAAAATAATTCTTAAATATATTTAGTTTTGGAAAACAAAATTATCATATTTATTTGATTTAGTTTCAAACGTACAAAAAAAAAACGTTTTCAGTTTAAAAAGAATTTTATTATTAAAACGTATATAACTTTTATAAATATCTAGAACCACTTTTGACAACTCATTACTTAACCAGTATGATAAAGATAACAATATTTATTTTTTATTTTATTAAATATATATAACGATTTAAATTAATATTATATATATTTATACGTGTATTATACGTACATAGTTTTATACTTTTACTATACTTAAACTTTACCTTTACTTTATTTTTACTTTACTTTAACTTTAATAATTCACTTTAATAATTCATACTTTAATAATTCACTTTAATAATTCATACTTTAATAATTCACTTTAATAATTCATACTTTAATAATTCACTTTAATAATTCATACTTTAATAATTCACTTTAATAATTCAAAAATTTATTATAAATAGAATTCAATAGGTTTCATTATTTCATAAAAATTTGAAAATATTTTTCTCTAAACTCTCTCAATCGATTTACATATATATATATATATATATATATATATATATATATATATATATATATATATACTCCGTACTATTTTAAGATATTATTAGTATACATAAAATATTACGATGATGTGCTGTCCGAGTGATTTCAAAATTGTTTTTTGAGCGGGATAGAGCTAAGGAAATTATGGGTTATAGCTATGGAGGTTATGGGTATGGTTCGGGAGTATTACTCGTGAGTCAAACTAGTGTTTATCATCCCCGTTGCGTCTACGTACTTTTCCTGCAATATTGAATCTCAATATTGATACGTGAGCCCTCATAACTTAACTTTTATATATTATTAGTGTATCCCTGACTAGTGCTCGAGTATATAGGATTATGCATGCTTATACGTTCGTTATTGTCGTTAGATAGGTTATGTCAAATATTGAATTAAATACATATGCTATTAAGATAAGGTATATGATATGCATGTCATTGGAAAGCTAGCGAAAAATTGAGAACTTTTCATTTAGATATCGAATGGTTTCGATGAACGGTTTAGAAGTTATAGTCAATTGAATTTTAATAAAAATGATTATTATTATCATCGTTATAATCTAATTATTATTATTATTATTATTATTATTATTATTATTATTATTATTATTATTATTATCGTTATTATCGTTATTATTATTATTATTATTATTATTATTATTATTATTATTATTATTATCATTCAAATAGTTATTAGTATTATCATTAATATTATTATTAGTATTATTATAATTAAAACTAATATTAGTAACATCTAGTTATTATGATTACTATTATTATTATTAATATGAACGCGATATAAAAGACGACTAAAATCTATTAAACGAAGCGATTAGGAAATAATGAGTATGAGTATCATGATGAAATTAAGATATTGATTTAAAGGAAAAATATCGTTTTCATTATTTTACTATTATTATTATTAAAAGTATTATTAATATTAAAACTATCATTTTTACTAAAATTATTATTTTTAATAAAAATATCATTGTTAATATGAAACATCATTATTATTATCATTTTAGTACTATTATTAATAAAAATTATCATTTTATCATTTTTAGAAAATATAATTATTGTTATTTTTATTAGTAGAATAATAATAATTATTACAAAATAATACAACTTTTACTTATTATTATTATTATCAATTTATCAAATAAATATGTGATACAAAGATATTTTACTACGTATAATATAATTACATTAATAATACCTATCATATTATTTTTATGATATTAAATGAGCTTTATAAATTTTATTACTTAAGATATATAAAAGTATATTTTTATTACATAAATTTTAATATAAAATTTTATTTATTAATAAAAGAACTATATTATTTACTTTAATAAAATCTGTTAAAAATATTTAAATATATAAAACGACTATATTTAAACTATATAATAATCATGTATAAATTTTGAAAGACATTTTGGTCAATATGACTTTTGTTGACTTTTGCATATTTAGTCTCGAGCATTAGGATTGTAATACACTACGACTTGACCTAAATTGTTAGACAGATATTGATCAAACATATAAATATATATATAATTTATATAGGTTCGTGAATCCAAGGCCAACTTTGCACTTGTTCAATGACGTCATATGTATTTTTACTACAAAATACAGTATTGTGAGTTTCATTTGCTCCCTTTTACTCTTTACATTTTTGGGACTGAGAATACATGCGCTGTTTTTATAACTGCTTTATTAAATGCTTTTGAAATATATTTTGAACTGTGAATACATGAATTGCTTTTATAAATGTTTGACGAAATAGACACAAGTACTTAAAAACATTCTACGAATGAGTTATGAGTACACCGGATATCACCCCTTTTAGTCTGGTAATCTGAGAATTTGGGAACCGAGCCCCAAATTGATGCGAATCCTAAAGATAGATCTATGGGCACTAACAAGCCCCAGTCAGAGAATTTGAACTGCTTTAGTACTTCGAAATAGGTATACAACCGCCAGCTTTAAAAGATATGATCTGTTTGTGAGGTGTACACAACCATCATATTTAAAAGAGTGGCCTGATTGTATGCTTTTTGCATGACCGTGCGAAATGCCGGTATGCGGGGGATATTCTAGGTGCATTTTGTTAAGGTCGATTACCAGGTGTTTGTAGTTCGTATGAATGACTTTTATCTCTAAGCCGTGCGAAATGCCTGATATGAGATTATGTTTATGAAAGATGGAATTTAAATCTTGTGGTCTATTAAAATTATGGAATTGATGGATTATGATAAACTAATGAACTCACCAACCTTTTGGTTGACACTTTAAAGCATGTTTATTCTCAGGTATTAAAGAAATCTTTCAGTGTGCATTAGCTCATTTTAAGGATATTACTTGGAGTCATTCATGGCATATTTCGAAAGACGTTGCATTCGAGTCATTGAGTTCATCAAGATTATTATTAAGTCAATTATAGTTGGATGTATTATGAAATGGTATGCATGCCGTCAACTTTAGATGTAAAGAAAATTTGTCTTTTAAAAACGAATGCAATGTTTGTAAAATGTATCATATAGTGGTCAAATACCTCGCGATGTAATCAACTATTATGAATCGTTTATAATGTATATGAACGGGTCCTTTCAGATACCACCCAAGGGACTAGTGATGCATAATAGTGGCGTCCGAGTGGCTAATGGTTCATTCACGAGAATCGTTCCCTTTGTATGATTGGCAGGGCCGGGCCTGCTAGTGGGCGGGACGGGCGACCGCACAGGGCATCACCATTGAAGGGGCATCACCAAGCTTTACATTCTAAATTTTGTTATGATATGTGAATACGCATTTTTGATGATTTTGCTCATTAAATAATCTTCTACAATGAAAAATATATATTTTAGGTAGTTTAAAGTTGATTATTGAAGTTATAATCAAAGTTAAAAAATCAATTTTGTTTGAAACCCAATTTGAAATGCAGTTGGCAACCGAAGAAGATGACTTTTCTGTGGTTATGTATGCTTTTTTCAATTTGATCCCCCAACTATTAGGAAGGAACAGATTTAGCCAGTAGTATTTAATTTGAACACCCATATTATCAAGAATGTATAAATTTAACCCTCATATGATAACTATTGAGTACTTAACAATTTAATTTCAAATTTTGAACTACGATTATTTTTACACCATCCAATAGTGAAGATGTATAACACACTTTTTTAAGGCATTAAAACAAACAATGGTGAAATAATATTAAGGCATTAAAACAAACAATGGTGAAATAATAAAAACATAAATAACATTTTATTATTTATTCCTGAAAAAAATATGATCATCTTTGTGTTAAGAATTATTAATACGTACTCTCAGTGAAAGACTTAACTCTTTATGGACAAGTTATTCATTTTTCAAAGTTAAATAAAATAAATACGGAGTACTATGCTACTTAATTACAAAGCTAATGGCTAAAGTGGTTTAAATATATTAATACTTACTCTTAATAACGTGTAGCTGGATTGTTTACAAAATGCATTAGGGGGCATTTTTCAATCATTTCGCTCCGGGCATTCAAAATAACAAGACCGGCCTTGATGATTGGTTAACCATGGTTATGTGTTGTAGTATAGCATATTATATTGTTCGTGTTATATGATATCGTTTGTGCATTGTGCGTTGAAATGGTATGCTAATTTAAATTGCTAGCGTGTATGAGGTAGTTGTGTAAGTGGTTGCAAGTAAGTAGGTTATATATGTATATGTATAACTATTGCATTTACTAAGCGTTAGCTTACCCCTCTCGTTGTTTACCTTTTTCAGGTATTGTGTCATGTGGCTAGCTAGTTGTTAGACTAGTTGCGTAGGAGTGCTTGTGCTCGATGGGGTAACTTTTGGATATACGGACTCGGATTGGGGATTTGGTAGTCCCCGGGATTATGCTCTTGGTATCGGGTTGGGTTATAGAGTCCTAACTCGTCTAAATGTAAATTGGGATTGAAACTTGTATTTTGTACGAAAGTCGTAAAACGGCCGATGTAGGCCCGGAGTTGTAAAACTCGTTTTATTATTGGAACGTGTTAGTTTTATCTAATATTATATGTTGTGAAAAGAGTTTCGTCTAAAAATGTCGCGAAGTGGGAGATCTTTAATTTAAAATTGGAAATTTCGGACAGAAGCTGACCAGGCCTTGTGCGCGCCGCGCACAGGCAGTGGAGCGCGCCGCGCACCCTTCTGTCATATATATATATATATATATAAAATTTGCTGCGTATTCGGTTGGATAGCGGGTTGAGTCGTTACAAGTGGTATCAGAGCATAGTCTAAGGGAATTTGGTAACCTTGGAATAGGTGCCTAGTCTTAGACTTATTGACAGTTACGTAATTATTTGCAGGACTTGTTGGAATACGGGCCGGATTGAGATTTGTTAGTGCCTTAGAGTAGGTGACTAACTAGGACTTCTGTTTGTCCAAAGTGTGATTATGTGGGGCCTTATTTCGTGTGTAAATTAGTGCCTTAGATGGATAGTGCCTAATGTAACTAGGCAAACTTGAACGTTGTTTTAGTGACAGTCACCTAAGTTGTAGGTGGACTTGTTGTTGCGGTGTACTTGGGGTACATTTATTATTTTATTGTATATAGGTGTATGTATATACAGGTATCTATTTGATGCGGTGTCCTAGGGATGAATCTATTGGAGAGATTCAAATGTTTGGCGGTTTTGAGTGATCAAATTCACGATAAGGACTTTGGTCATTCGGGTACTAGGAGTTATCGCGTGTTATTTTGTGTGAATGTTGCGTCAGTCCTAGTAAAGTACTTTGCGTAACCATGTGAAAATGGTAAGGTACGTATTTGTAATAGTGACTGATCACCATTATTACGAAAGTGTATCTTGACATCAAGCATGACATGACGAGTACCGAACGGAGGAAACGTGTCATGGTTGGGGTAGATTCGGGATGAATTAGGAATCGTTTATTGGTTCCTAGGATATAGTTGTCTCTGATGATGTGCTTGTAGACACATCGGGTTCATTGTTAGTCGGGAAGTGTTATGGTGGTTTTGGTTAGTTAAGTGAATGAGCAAACTCACGAGTTCGACGCGTACTTAGTCACCCTAGGTAGCGGGTGCACTATTGAGATTGTGATGTGTGCAGCGGGGTGTACGAAATAGTATTAATTTTTACTACAAAATGCGACGAAATATTACACAAGTTTTATTTATTTATTTATCGAGTGGATATACCTAAACCTTGCTACAACACTTATAGGCAGTGTACCTAATCGTAGAGTAGTGTAGTTTTTAGTAAGTCCGGTTCGTTCCACAGGGAGCTGGTGAAGTTAACGCTATATTATTAAGTTTATTTGTAAAAATATATATATAAATAAGTAGTAGTATTATTATAAAATGGGGGTTTTACCGTTTAATGACCGGTTTGTCAATTTTAAGCGTAAAAATAAATGACAAAAATTAAAGTGCGTAAAATAAATTGCGATAAATAAAATGACAGAAAATAAAAGTGCGATGAAAAATACAATAAAACAATTATGCTTATTTAAACTTCCGTAACCATGATGTTTGACTTTTTGATTTTAATTAATTGTCCAATGGGTTAATTGTCCTTTGTCCTGGATTATTTGAAACCTATGTGGTTTTTGTCCAAAATAGTTCACCGGTCATAATTATAAAATGCTCGGCAAATTATCCTTATTCCCGAAGTCAAATAATCCAACTAATTAGGGATCCGAACTGTAACAAGGTCTTAATACTTTGTTTAATGATTACACCAGGTTAACGACTGCGTGTAATCCAAGGTTTTAATTCTTTGTTAACAATTACACCAAGTGTCCTTAAATGTAATCCACCCTTGTTTTATTGGTCCATGAATATTAATTTATCCACTTGGCCGTAGTGAATAATAAATTACCCAACCCAAATAATTAATTAAATGATTGTAAAGGATGTCGTATAAACGTCACTAAATAGGACATCCATAACCATTTTATTATTATTTAGATTAATTAATTTGAAGATAGGTTCGACAGGCTCCCATGAGTTGTCGCTCAATTTTAGACAATACCCCCCATCTATTAATTGTCCATGGTCCAAAGTCCACAGGTGTCGGTCTTTTGTCCATACCCTAATTATGGTAAAAAAATCCAATTACCCCATCTTAATATTTAGCCTAACATCACGATTACTTCAATTTAAATAAGCATAATAATGACTTAGCTACTAGACATTAATTTAAAAAGGAAGAACATAGCTTACAGTGGTGATTAATCGCGTAGCGTTACACGGACAGAGTTCCTACTTTAAAACCCGTAAAACATTTCTTACAATAACCCAATTATTATTAATCTTAAATTAAACTTAATATTATAAATATAAATATAAATTACATAAGAAAGAAAGAAGATTGGAAAAGGTGTATCCAAATCATCGATTTAGATGGCCTTTTATAGGCAAATAATAAATTGAAATTTTCACTTATGACCCTGAACTATGCTCAATTAACAACTTTTTATTATTTAATATTATTCTTATTATGAATTATTTAAATATTATATTATATTCTTGTGCATAGTTGACTTGTACTTTCAGCTCCGTTGCGTCGAGCGTTGAAAGTTGGTTCATGCCTCGGTTCCGGATTTTCGAACGCTCTTTCGTACTATTTTATATCGTGTACTTTGTGTTTTGCGTCTTGTACTCTTATCATTTTTAGACGTTTCTCATCAATAAATTGAACCACTTTAATTGTATCTTGTACTTTTTAGCTTTTCGGACCTTTGTGTCTTCAATTCGTCGAATCTGCCTTTTGTCTTCGCACTTATTTAATATAAACGAATATTACTTGAAAATAGAACAATTGCAACTAAAATCTTGTCTTTCTTGAGGGATAATGCTATGAAATATATGTTCCTTTTTAGCCTTATCAATATCCCCACACTTGAGCGTTGCTTGTCCTCAAGCAATACAGTCTTGAAATAAGATAATACAAATCACACGAATCACTTCTTTATTCTTCACACTTTGTACATCAGTGATTTTAATAGAGCGGTATAAACAATGATAGTAACGATAGAACCATGGTTGAAGGTGGTTGTGCCATCCACAGTTGCCTCGGGTTCAGGTCAACGACACTTGCAATCAAATAGCCGATTTACTTTCGGTTTCCAAAGCAAAGTGCACATTTGAAAGGCGGTTTACAGTCCCACATGACTATAAAAATGTAGATCCTTAAGGAAATTGGATCTTTATGAAAACATTTGATCTTTTGAAAATTCAATCTAGATTTTACCCTAGATAAGTTTTCTGATTTGACCCACCATTCGTTGTTGCAAAATATATTTGTGGATCAATATTTTGGCTAAAAACTTTTAGGTTCGTGTAATCCACTGCTATCCCTGTATCGGAAAGCACACATCCAGTTTACTTGTTCCGTATATTACCTTTCGGTAAACTACCGTCCGGTTGTAAAGGAAAGCGATGAACAAGAAACTGTTAAGGCAATGTCCCATGACATGCAGATGATTATGGTCTTTTGACGTCTCGGATGCTAGTACTATCCTTGGTAGGAGCAATAGTAAAGATCATCCTATGATTTTTCGGTCTGGCACAAGGTCCTGTCTCCGACCATGCTATGCAACCACCGTTCTTACGGTTGACACCCGATTTGGTTCAGGTGACCTAATGAATTCCAGGTGAATTCCTAGGATTTTACGTTCAATGGTGATGAACGCATTGAAAATGGGTTTTCAGAAAACAAATCGGTTTGTATTTTTGATCAAAATATTTTCTCGTTCAAGCTCGAGTTTAGATATCATTGAATTCCATGAGTTTGAATTCTCAATCTTTAAGGTCAATATCAAGGATTGAGTAATATCAGGCTTAAATGCTGATTTTTAATCTTTAAGGAGATTATCCTTTCTGGGGATCTGATTCATTAGTCTTATCAAGCTAATTTTCACGGTGCCTCCCCATTGTACGAGATAAATCCTTCTCATGGTTAGGATAAATCTGACCACCTGGCGACCCTGTTTGATGCTGAGGTCCGTGGATTTCCTGCTGATTTTAGAGATGACTTTTCTAGATTTTTCGTCAACCTACAGCTGGTCTGGACGACAACTTCTTGACCTAAATCAAGAAGCGCGTGTCTTTTTCGGAAGACTTTACTTCCTTTTAATGATGGAATTGATTCATCGTGTAGATCCATCTCTTCTTTCAAAAGTATTACAATAAATCGGGTAAAACAGTTAATTTAGTCCAAAACAAAAGCACCTGCAATAAACTTTACACAAACATGTGATAGATAGTTTTTAATTGAATAACTTGGTATATTCTCCCCACACTTAGTTTCTTTCTTTGCCTTTTTATTCTCCTTTATTCCATTTTAAATGAATTCAAGCGTTTTGGGTTGTTTCTCAATTTATGTCCTTTTTGAGGTAACAATAATTTCGGTATTAACACCTAGTTTTCATCGTTCATAAATATATATAAACGTGATTTTGATTTCATTTAGTTGAAAATTTTTCAAATTTTCGCAAAATTTGGCAAATAAACCAAGTGTAAACCCGAGAGAATTTATAACCCTTCCCCACACTTAAGATCATGCAATGCCCTCATTTGCATGAAATCAGACTCTAATTATAAATTCATGAGGGTGATTAGTGTAGAAAAGTTATTGGAAATACCGAGTTTGCAAACATGTTGTTTTATATCACATTTGATATTTTGCGTCTTGTCGTCAAAATTAGAAGCTTTTGCTGAACTTAATGACATTCTTTGAAAGTGCGCTGTTTTACCCTGTTTTGTACATAACATAAAATACAAACATATATATACATATTTTTAAAGTTTGATATATTATCCCACGTTTAAAAATTTATAAAATATAATATATATATATATATATATATATATATATATATATATATTTTTTGCATACTTTAGATCAATAAAATTAAAAAAATAATGATAACAAAATATATCGCCCCGTCCTTGGGTAAAGCAATTTCGGTTCAACGACCTAGTCTTCAACTCACGACGAATTTTAGAAATCAATTTTTTAAACTTAATGAAATAAAGTAAATTTTGTTTTTAAAATCACACAAAACTTAAATTTAAAAGGCATATTAATTAAAACCTAAAAAATAAAAATTCAGAATGGTGGGAGAAAACTAGTTCTTTAGTGTCTGCTAGCGGAAAAGACCAATCGGATTCCATTCTCGGAACTACACGAGAACAGAACAATTAACTCTAGACAGCATTTTCTTTTTAGAACATTTAAATCTCCCCACACTTAGGTAGCTGTGGTGTCGAAATTGTGATTAACTTCATCGTCAATTTCTCTTGGTCCATAATCAACTTGCATATCCGTGACTTTTTCTTTAAGCCATTGGTCGGATTCCTGTGTAATATCCACAATTTCAACTAGTTTCTCCTTTTCTTTAGGTGATAGATTGGATACTAACCGGTTACATAACTTAAAGTTCCCCTTGGTTCTAGCATCGCGAATCCGTTTAATAAGTTTCTTCATTGAACTATTAATAACGGGGTCATTTAATTTCGTATCAACAACGGGGTTCTTTGTTATCAGGTCATCATTAGGTGTTACTTCATTTTCCCCACACTTAGGCGTTTTATTATTGCTAAGCACTACCGTTGGAGTTGGTAAAACAACATGGTTCTTACCAATCGTTTTTGCTGGTTCAACGGTTTTGGTTGGTGGAGATTTAGACTTTCGAATCATAAAGGTGATCGATTTTTCATCATTACTAAGTGTCATTCTACCATTTCTTACATCAAATAACGCCCCGGTGGACGCTAAGAATGGTCGACCTAAAATTAGAGGAATGTTTGGGTCCTCTTCTATGTCAATGACAATGAATTCGACTAGAAAGGTTAAATTACCTACTTGAATGGGTAGGTTGTTAGCAATTCCAACTGGGTGCTTAATGGTTTGATCAAGGAGTCGAACACTCATATCCGTTGGACTTAACTTACCTACACCTAATCTCTTATATAAGGAAAGAGGCATAACACTCACACTTGCACCTAAATCTGCCAGTGCATCATACATGACACAATCACTAAGTAGACAAGGAACAATAAATTCACCCAGATCACCTACCCTAGGTGGAGGTTTTGGTGGAACTGTATTCACCGGGTTTACTTCTACGGCTTTTGTTTCTTGTACTTTCTTATTCTTTTTCTTCTTCTTCTTTCCAGAGGTATCACAATCTTTATTACCTATTACTTGCTCATACTCAACTCCTTTTCTTGGAAACGGGATGGGTGGTTTGTATGGTGCCACCACTGGCTTTACATACTCGGGTGGTGGTGGTGTTGTAACTTCTTCATTGTTACTCATATCTAAAACCTCCCCAACTTCTGGAGCTGGTTTTTCAGAATTCGTGGACACCATATTAACATTCTCATTCCGAGGATTTACTTCAGTATCACTCGGTAGCTTTCCTTGTTCCCTCTCACTCATCATGCTAGCAAGAGTACCTACGTGTTTTTCTAGATTCAAAATGGAAGCTTGTTGAGTTCTTAATGACTGATCAAACCTCTCGTTCGTTTGGGTTTGAGACGTAATAAATTGTGTTTGAGATTCCATTAGCTTTGCCATCATTTCTTCTAGATTTGGCTTTTTCTCTTCGGTTTGATGTGGCGGTTTATACAAGCTAGGTCTTTGTTGATTGAAAGTGTTGTTTTGAGTTGGTTGGTTATTCGGACCTTGTTGGTTGTACGAGTTGTTGTTGGGTCCATTTGGATTGTAAAGAATGTTTTGATTTCGATCAAGGTTTAGCTTTGGCGGTTGATAATTATTCTGATAATTATTTTCCGGCCTTTGGTTCATATAGGAAACATTCTCTCGTTGTTCCATCGTTAGTTCAATGTGACAATCTTTCAATAAGTGTGGTCCACCGCATTGCTCACAACTAATTCGTATTGCGTGAATATCTTTATTCATCTTTTCCATTCGTCTTTCGAAAGCATCTATTTTTGCGGAAACGGAATCAAAGTCATGGCTAGAATCGGCTCTAGCCGCTTTAGATGATCGAAAGATATCTTTTTCTTGATGCCACTCATGAGAGTGGGAAGAAGTGTTATCAATAATTTTGTAAGCTTCAGTTGCGGTTTTCTTCATAATGGAACCACCAGCTGTTATGTCGATGTCTTTTCTTGTAGCAACGTTGACACCTTGGTAGAATATTTGTACTATTTGATAAGTGTCTAAACCGTGTTGAGGACATCCTCTCAACATCCTTCCGAATCTTGTCCACGCCTCATATAATGTTTCATTTGGCTTTTGTGTGAACGTAACAATTTCTCCTTGAAGTCTCACGGCTTTAGATGCCGGAAAGAATCTTTGAAGAAATTTTTCAACTAAGACATCCCATGTGTCAATCGCCCCTTCAGGTAACGATTCTAACCAATCTTTGGCTTCTCCCTTTAAAGTCCAGGGAAACAACATGAGATATATCTGTTCATCCTCCACTTCTCGGATTTTGAATAGTGTACAGATCCTATTAAAGGTACGAAGATGTTCGTTGGGATCTTCTTTTGGCGTACCACTATATTGGCACTGATTAGTTACCATATGTAGAATTTGTCCTTTGATTTCATAATCTGGAGCATTAACTTCTGGCTTAATAATGGCGTGACCTTGGCCCGTGCGTTTAGCTCTCATTCGATCTTCCATACTTAGAGGTTCCGTTACTTCCATAATTGAATTCGTTGAATACGAATCACTAGAGGACTCTGATTTAACGGTTTGTGGTTCAGGATCTTGGAATTGTCCTTGAATATCCTCCAGTTTCTTAGTTGTGAAATCGGGTTCAAAAGATGGATTGTCGGAAATTTGAATTGGAGTATTTGTTCGACTGGATGATGATTCTAAAGAAAAATCAACGGCGACAATATTTGCTAAATGTCTTGATCGAGTTACAGGTGGTGAATGTATGAAAGGTGGTGAACGTTTTGCTCGGTGCATTCACAGAATATCCTAGTAGTTATAAAAAAAATAAGAAAAACTTATATAAGTTGTCCAATTAATAGACTTTTCTGATTTTGCCCACGTTTCGAATAGCCAAAAGATGTAGCAGGTAGCCAGGACCCTTTAAATCGGAAGCCCACAACTAGCCACTAACAAATCCAACTATTACTACGAACCAGAAAAATGTCAACGTCCATTAATTTAACCGCTTAAATAATTTTTCTTTTCGTTTGAGAATTAGATAAGAAGTAGAGAAAATTTCTAAGTCCTAAAAACTAGAATGCGTCGAGAAATAAGAAAGAAAAAGATTGCGCGTCGAAAAATGTCGAAAAATAAAAGGTCGAAAAATAGGCGTCGAAAAATAAAAATAAGAAAGTAGCGCGAAAAACGGCGTCGCAAAATTCTAAAGCACCTAAATCTTAGTCTAAAGAAATATCACTTAAGGGATTTTACGGCAAACCTAAAAATTCTAGAAATAAAAATAACTATGCAAAACTAAACTTAATACTAAAAATTGTAACTATAGTCTAAAAATCTAAAGGTAATAAAACTTAAAAAAAAATTATTATTTATTATTTTTTTAAAAAAAAAAATTTTTTTTTAAATTTTTTTTTTTTTTTTTTTTTAAAACGAATTTTTTTTTTACAAATTTTTTTTTTTTTTTTTTTAAAAAAAAACGAATTTTTTTTTTACAAATTAATAATTTTTTTATAATTATTATTTTTTTTCAAAACTTTTTTTTTTAATTCATTTACTATTCATGAATAGTAAATGAAAAGAAATTAATTAATTTACTATTCACATGAAAGCGACATGATAGAAATTATTAATTACAAGTTACATAATATACCCCTGAAGTATTTAATAAATACGACTTTTTAAAATTTACGTATCAAATTTTGATTCTAAAATATTATTATATTATTATATTCTATTTCAATATTATTATATTATTATATTCTATTTCAATATTATTATATTATTATATTTTATTTCAATATTATTATAATTAAAAATACAGCGTTTTAGCGCTCCCCGGCAGCGGCGCCAAAAACTTGATGTGTGCAGCGGGGTGTACGAAATAGTATTAATTTTTACTACAAAATGCGACGAAATATTACACAAGTTTTATTTATTTATTTATCGAGTGGATATACCTAAACCTTGCTACAACACTTATAGGCAGTGTACCTAATCGTAGAGTAGTGTAGTTTTTAGTAAGTCCGGTTCGTTCCACAGGGAGCTGGTGAAGTTAACGCTATATTATTAAGTTTATTTGTAAAAATATATATATAAATAAGTAGTAGTATTATTATAAAATGGGGGTTTTACCGTTTAATGACCGGTTTGTCGATTTTAAGCGTAAAAATAAATGACAAAAATTAAAGTGCGTAAAATAAATTGCGATAAATAAAATGACAGAAAATAAAAGTGCGATGAAAAATACAATAAAACAATTATGCTTATTTAAACTTCCGTAACCATGATGTTTGACTTTTTGATTTTAATTAATTGTCCAATGGGTTAATTGTCCTTTGTCCTGGATTATTTGAAACCTATGTGGTTTTTGTCCAAAATAGTTCACCGGTCATAATTATAAAATGCTCGGCAAATTATCCTTATTCCCGAAGTCAAATAATCCAACTAATTAGGGATCCGAACTGTAACAAGGTCTTAATACTTTGTTTAATGATTACACCAGGTTAACGACTGCGTGTAATCCAAGGTTTTAATTCTTTGTTAACAATTACACCAAGTGTCCTTAAATGTAATCCACCCCTGTTTTATTGGTCCATGAATATTAATTTATCCACTTGGCCGTAGTGAATAATAAATTACCCAACCCAAATAATTAATTAAATGATTGTAAAGGATGTCGTATAAACGTCACTAAATAGGACATCCATAACCATTTTATTATTATTTAGATTAATTAATTTGAAGATAGGTTCGACAGGCTCCCATGAGTTGTCGCTCAATTTTAGACAATACCCCCCATCTATTAATTGTCCATGGTCCAAAGTCCACAGGTGTCGGTCTTTTGTCCATACCCTAATTATGGTAAAAAAATCCAATTACCCCATCTTAATATTTAGCCTAACATCACGATTACTTCAATTTAAATAAGCATAATAATGACTTAGCTACTAGACATTAATTTAAAAAGGAAGAACATAGCTTACAGTGGTGATTAATCGCGTAGCGTTACACGGACAGAGTTCCTACTTTAAAACCCGTAAAACATTTCTTACAATAACCCAATTATTATTAATCTTAAATTAAACTTAATATTATAAATATAAATATAAATTACATAAGAAAGAAAGAAGATTGGAAAAAGGTGTATCTAAATCATCGATTTAGATGGCCTTTTATAGGCAAATGATAAATTGAAATTTTCACTTATGACCCCTGAACTATGCTCAATTAACAACTTTTTATTATTTAATATTATTTTTATTATGAATTATTTAAATATTATATTATATTCTTGTGCATAGTTGACTTGTACTTTCAGCTCCGTTGCGTCGAGCGTTGAAAGTTGGTTCATGCCTCGGTTCCGGATTTTCGAACGCTCTTTCGTACTATTTTATATCGTGTACTTTGTGTTTTGCATCTTGTACTCTTGTCATTTTTAGACGTTTCTCATCAATAAATTGAACCACTTTAATTGTATCTTGTACTTTTTAGCTTTTCGGACCTTTGTGTCTTCAATTCGTCGAATCTGCCTTTTGTCTTCGCACTTATTTAATATAAACGAATATTACTTGAAAATAGAACAATTGCAACTAAAATCTTGTCTTTCTTGAGGGATAATGCTATGAAATATATGTTCCTTTTTAGCCTTATCAATTGTCATTGGTTAAAGTTACTCATCGTAACTAGGATAACCGATTAGTGTGTATGTGTGTGCGACGAGGACTTGAATCCCGTGATGGGACGTAGCAAGTCTAATGATTGTAAAATTGAGTTACACTCTGTAGAGTGTGTGGTTAGAGAATCGCGTAAGGATTATAGTTATGAGTCATCTTGGAATTTGCGAATCGAGGAGTCTTCGGGTCATTAAACTCATGGGAGTAAGATCCGAATGACAATGGTCGCGTTAGTGTGATTTGGACTATAGGGTAACATTCCTAACGGAATATCCCTTGTTGTAGTGGTTGTGTCGACATTCGGAAGGGTGTAAGACTTGGTATTCCAAGCACCTCTTAGCATTAGACGGAAGTTTTCATTAGGCTATATCGTTTGGCCTTGTGGAAATTACGAGTAGCGTGTGATCGGTAGAAACTTTCGATAAGACAGTAAACCGTAAGGTCTTTCGGGAAGGTATGACTTCAGGTCATTATTATGAGAGGTAGGTGATGTCGGGTGTATGGAACCCAAAGATCGAGTTTCTAAATCTCGATAGGTTGCGGTGGGAGTGTGCATGACACGGTGTCAGGTGCCTTTTTATACCTGCTAGTGTAATGTTCAACTCCGGTGATGGTGTGATCACTTTGTGCTTAGGGTGCCCGTAAGATACCCTTGGAAGCATCGAAGGTTATAATAGTGATCGACGAGTGATAGTAATTCGACGGTTGCACAGGTTGAAGTTTAAGAGCGTTGCGGTAAATACTTCTTATGAAGTGACGGGTGAGCGAATCATGTTGCTCTTAAGTGATAGGCGGGTAAAGATGACCGGTGAGTCAATGATGGACTTAGTGGTCGGTTAGGCCGAAGGTTAGGATGAAGTGTTGATATTGCGGTCGATGCAATTATTGTGTCGGGTTGGTCACTCTTCTCCATGAGAGTGAGCAATTGTTAATAAAGGTTCGTTGCGGGAAAGGTCGAGTGATCTCGACTGAGATGCACGACTGATTAAGCGGAGTGGCGTATGCCTAGGCTTAGAGGCGTACATAGGATTTTGGTGGTGTTCGCTTTGCGAACGATGAAGGGCTGTTAGTTTTTAATCGTGGTACGAAGGTGCGTTGTCGTCGCGTGTACGACATCTCTAGTGGGTGTGTATGACGGCTCTGAGAGCCTAAGGTGAATTTACGGTGATTTGGTGTGTATGACTAACGATGAGGAGGGTCATGTGTGTCGTGGAATGACAATTCCGCGGGATGTTATCATCTTGGCGGTGAGAATATGGAGCTAAATCCTAAGTGGGGGAGTTTTTACTGATGTATGAGGAAGCTCCGGTGGTGTTAGATCTAGTGAAGTGTAAGACCTCTTATGTAAGGTGGTCGTGTAGCACCAAAGTGCGGTATGAAACCAATTGTGAAGTTGGAGTTCACGGAGGTGAGATAATGAAGTTGTTGTTGCAGGTGCTCTCGAGATGTAAAATCTGGGTTGCTATGAAACTTGGATCGTATTGTCGAATAGATACAATTTCGATATTGTGGTGGATACTGCATTTTCCCTGTCGGGAAACGTGATCGTGAAAATTGTCAAGTGGATTATTCCACTTAATGGACGATTGTGAGGCGAGAGTGTCGGTTCTAATTGTCTCACATAGAGACACGCGGATGTTGTTTTGGTTGCGAGAGTGTGTACCATAGTGATGTGACCCGTAGGTTGCATTGAAATGTCGAGGCCATCCTTAACGGACGGTCTAGGTAGGAAGGTTCATCCGGATTTGGTGACTTTTTTTTTAGAGTCGTGTGATGAATTGCGGAAATTTTGTAATGATGATTCGCCGTTGACGGGGTTTTATTATACGAATAGCCTTTATGCTAGTAATAGGAAGCCGTATTATATGGTTCAGAGGAGAAACCCTATGATGATGCGTTGATGTTTCGCCTAACTCGTAGTGTATTATTATCATCCTGGATTAATCCAGTGACGGATAGTCGTGTGCGGATCGATCGGCGGGAAAGCGGTGCTTCTAAAGTGTTATTTTGGGGTTATTAAAATTTCTTCGTTGAAGAATGACCCGGGTATGGAGCCGGAGGAAGTTGGTTCTTGGTCTAGAGAATATTCAGGAATGATCGGTTGATTAGTACGTTTATTAACCAATGGAGTACGGAGTTTTAAGGAAGCATAAATCCTTCTCAATTTGGATTAATGCAAGTCATGGTTCACGACGTAGTGGATTTTAGTAGATCGCGTTGGGTGATGCGATTATTGATTTAGTTTGTTGCGAATTTTAGCCGAGAGGACTTGAAGAGATATGTGGTGTTTTTCGTATTTTTCTAAGCGGAAATTTTGGACTTCGAGTGTATGAGATATCACTTGTTGCGGTAGTGCACGCTAGTGATTATTAGCGTGTGGTGAGATCTTAGAATTTACGGAGGATGTTATGGATGTCGGGCTTGATTGTGTTTCGTAGGATCGTGAGGAGTGACGACGATGATTGTCGGTGAATTGTTCTACTTTTGGTTTGATTGTGAAATGTATTGTACGGGTTGGATACTCGGTGTAGGAGCAAACGGTTGCGGTTGTTTCGTCTCGAGGGGTGATTACCCTTTCTCGTTGTAATATATGATGCTTTAGTGTACGAAGCAAGAAGTCGGATGCGTGATTACTACATGTGTGACTCCGCATTTGGAGGCGAGAATGTTCAAGGGGGAAGTGCTTAACTTCTAGTATTTGGTGCGGATCACGAGGACGTGATCGAATCTAAGTGGGGGAGAGTTGTAAGACCCAAATAATTATTGTACATAGAGTAAAAATGATGCACATTAAGTGTGTGAAGCGTGGAGGAAATTTAAAAGCTGACAGACTATTTGGACCATCGTGCACGCCGCGCATGGGTAGGGGTGCGCGCCGCGCACTACACCTGGCGACAGTTTTCTGTTTTCTGTTAATTAGAGTTAAATGAAGGGCAATTGTGTGTTTTCACTTGGGGTCGGATCTGTAGCCTTAACACCAGAATTGGATCTAGTTTTGGATCATTTTCACATCCATTAAACACTCTCATCCATTCTTAGAGAGAGAGAGAGAGAGAGAGAGAGTTCTAGAGATAGATTTTAGGTTTTGGAGAAGAAGAAGCTTGAATCGATCAAAAGCTCGAGTGTTAAAGTTGTTCATCTTGTTCTTGGCTACGTTTTGGTAGTGTTGGTAAACTTTAACTTCAAATTTAATTGTTAAGATTCTTGTTCATGTTTAGGGTTTGAGTTTGTTGGGGTTCTAAACCCCATTTCTCATGAAATTGGGGGTTTTGTTGTATGTATTGTGTAAGTAAACCCGTTTATTGTGGGTTTAGGGTTTGAGGACGAATTTTTTTATGGTTTGGGTGTTAAATCACTAGCTTGTAAGTGTGTTAGTGTTTAGATGTTCATAAGAACATGTTTGTATGACAAAATGGGAGTTAACCTTGATTTGGTGTCAAACTAAGTTTTGAGTCAAGATTTAAAGAATCAAGTATGTAAATGCTTGGTTCATGCGTTAAATGGTGTTTTGAAAAGTTAATCACTAGCCGTTAGTGATTAAGGATGTTTTCGGAACTTATGTCAAATGGGTGAATTGAATTGGGTCAAATTTGGTAATGACACTAATTTTGGATTAATTGGATGATAAGCACTTTTGTTAAGTGTTTAATGGATTTTGAAATGATTACTACCTAAGTAGTAATTTCGTGTTAAGACCTAGGTTGGTTTAAATGGTGCCAAGTATAATTTAGGTTAAATTGTACTTGTTTGATGGGTCGAAATTACCACCCGTAGTGGTAATTGGTGAAGTCCCCTTTAGGTGTCTAAATGGGCGGTTTGTGGAGGTCGGTATAAACCCTTGGTTAAGGGTGTTGGAGTTAAATTCTCTCGTAGAGAATGTATGTTGATTGTTTGTATACCTATATGCGTATTATAGGTAAAGGTTTGCTCGGTTGCGTTTGGAGGCGATTTACATACATGACTTGTGCGGGCATTTCGAGGTGAGTGGAATAATTATACATGTGTGTATGTAATGTATTTACTTGTGTGAAATGCGATGTGGGTTTTAAGTTCGGGTATACGATACCACATCGTGTTGGCATGGGATGAGGGTTTAAAGTTCGGGTATGCGATACTGTAAAGACCCGTCTTAATCCATAAGAACGAATACTATATGTAAATTGGTAGTCCCCGGGATTATGCTATTGGTATCGGATATGTAATGGTAGTCCCCGGGATTATGCTCTTTGTGACGACCCGGAAATTTCCGACCAAATTTAAACTTAAATCTTTATATGGTTTCGACAAGATAAATATAGTCTATTAAACTGAGTCTCAAAATTTTGAACTGCTCATATATGCATTTGACTTTCGACCGTTCTAGACAATTCACGAACAATTAATTGTAAATAGATATGTGTGTATGTATATATAAATAATAATTCGAAATATAATTTGAAGTATTATATGTTGTTGTTATTAAAAATTAATAAAATAAAAATAGGATATTATAATAATTATTTTTAAAAAAATATATCTCTATATATAAACAAAAAATAAATATTAAATGATTGTAATAGTCGCTAGACGTTTCGATTATTATTTAGAGAAGTCTAATTCGAATTTATATGATTTTAGAATAAACGGTGATTCGAAAATGAGTTTTATAAATTTTAGGCTTACTAAAAATGTATTTAGGATTTAGTTATCAAATTTTAGAACTTTTTATATTTTACACATAAATGAGAGGGACAGTTGATATAATTTTATTTATTAAATTAATGATTGAATTTTATACCATAATGACCAAAATAAATAAATATAGTTAATTTAAAAATTAGGGATTTTTAAGAACACTTTTATATTTTAACTGATTAGCAATGGACACGATATAATACCCGTGTAAGCTGTCGGTAACTATAAATCAAATAGATGGATGCTAATCTATTTTCACACGTTAGGTAATTATTATTATATTATTAATAGTATTATATTATATTATATTTCTATTCTAAATTTTGTCTATTTCATATCCGTGAATTGAATGAAACACGTACTGTGGCTAATTGATACTGTGGCTAATTGATGCATTAATTGAGATTCAGTGTGCATGATTTTAACTTCCTCTATCTGAAAATAAATATCTATATAATACATCATCACCATTTCACTATCAATATCTATATTTCCTCTATTCTCTATATAATATATATCTTTTACCTTATACCCGATTATAAACTTGCTTAGCTATCTATCTATTTCTATATGTAATACATACATACATATATTCATTATATGCATCGAACTTCATCAAACCCACTTCTACATATCGGTTACCATCGAAACCCACCATTCAACTTGTCATCACCTTGTTGTTTACAACCGATATTCGACGAAGACTGCTATTCGATCATCTTTGGTTTTGTTAGCCAGGACAACTATCAATCAACCATCCACCACCCTACAAATCTCCACCATATCACCACCTTTTTCTTCAACCTACAACAATCACCACCCGTCACCATTCCATTGAACAACCGCCGAGAACCACCACCTACACAACCACCATCAACTAAACTGCTAATCTACTTTATTTCGGTTTTGTTTTTCTGTATAACACAGCAACTTAGGCTGTTATTTTTCCTGTCCAAAAACCTGCAACAATAACGATGAATATAGTAAACTACGATGAAGATGATGGAAACAATGAAACAAAAGCTCCTGCTATATAACTGTTTTAATTCACTGCTGTTACGCCATCTTCATCTGTTTACTGTTCCGGCCAAACTCAAATCGACTCCAAAGACAAACATCATCGTACATTCCTATTTAATACCCCTGATTCGAACCACATTTTTTTCCTCTTAACTGCTGCTACTACCGGACGTTTCTTTTCTTTCTTGTTTCTTTTAAATGATAAAGATTTTGGTGAATATTATTGATAAAGTGATTGATAATGCTCTTTACAAATATAAAAGGAGTAGAGAACCGATAGCTTTTTGTTAGTGGAACAAAGTGGAACTTCATGGGAGACATAATGGGTCACATAGAATGACATTTTGTTATTTTTTGTTTTAAAAAAATAATAATGATAATTACTAGGATGATGATAGTAATAATGTACAATGATGATGATACATTGGTGAGGCTCGAATAAACTGAATGAAAGGGGACATGCATATCAAACTGCATACGTTATAGTCTCTTGTTTTGATTCTGTCGATTGGAAACTCTCAATTATAATCACACCATTTAATTAAATCCTTTTGGGCCGTGAGGATCCATTTGGTTGTTGGGCTTAGATAATATGGTTAATGGACCGTATTCTTTGTTTTGTATTATTGGGCCGAGACCCACTTGATTCACGGTTGAACTGAAACAGATTTAGGATAAATGAATTTGATGGTGATATTAGTAAGCTAGTGAATGACGATCATAATCTATGATTAAAGGATGATGATGAGTTATAATTATAGGATGATAAAGATGTTAGTTAGATGATAATGATGATTGGGTTAAGTAAATGAAAGCAGACAGAAATATGGTTAAATGTATTTAAGGGACAAAATAATTGAGAAACGATCAGATGGAACAATGGTTAGGAGTGTTGTGGTTAAATGAGAAGTCTCGAGTTCGAGCCCTGACTGAGGCATTATATTTTTTTAAGCGGCCATTCCTTTGAGGTACTTACTTGTTTATTTTTATTTTTATTATTATTATTATTATTATTATTATTATTATTATTATTATTATTATTATTATTATTATTATTATTATTATTATTATTATTATTATTATTATCAGTATCATTATATTACAACTTCTATTTTTAATATAATTTTACCAAGTAGAGTAGTAGTTATATAAAAACATATTTTTTTTTATATAATCATAAAGATATGAATTTTAATACATTATAATTGAATTACTCTAATAAGAATCTAATATTAAAATACTAATCATTTATTTGAAATATAGATATAATTAATCTGGTTATTAAAATAGCATTTAAACTATTAAGATAACAAGTATATTAATATAACTAAATAAACTTAGTTGATTAATATTATATGTGTTAATATATATATTTGATATAGGTTCGTGAATCTGAGGCTAACCCTACACTTGTTTAATGTCGTCATATGTATTTTTACTACAAAATACAGTATGGTGAGTTTCATTTGCTCCCTTTTTACTCTTTACGTTTTTGGGCTGAGAATACATGCAAATGCTTTATTAACTGTTTTACAATATTTATATGCGTGAGTTTCATTACTCCCTTTTTATATATATTTTTGGGCTGAGAATACATGCGCTGTTTTATAAATGTTTTAGGAAATAGGCACAAGTACTAAAACTAATTCTATGTGGGTTTAAACCAGAAATATACCCTTAGCTTAGTAACGTTAAACTACTTGTCTATGTACAGTAGGCGCGAATCCTAAAGATAGATCTATTGGGCCTGACAAACCCCATCCTGATTATGGGATGCTTTAGTACTTCGAGGTTATTTTAAACACACCTGATCTGGTGTACTTCAGAGGGTAAAACATGAACGTTAAGGCTTGTTACCGGGTGCCTACAACTTATAGAATACTTTTATACACTTGCGAGTGTACATATATTTATAAACGGAAATCTTGTTGTCTATTAAGATATTGAAATGATTGTTATGATAAACCTATGAACTCACCAACCTTTTGGTTGACACTTTTAAGCATGTTTATTCTCAGGTACGAATTAAGTCTTCCGCTGTGCATTTGCTCATTTTAAGGACATTATTTGGAGTCGATCATCGCAATGGGACCAAATGTTGATGACTTCGTCCAGGTAGATAAGGACGGGTCTTCACAGGTGGTATCAGAGCGGTGGTCTTAGCGAACCAGGTCTTACATTAGTGTGTCTAACTGATAGTTGTTTAGATGCATTAGTGAGTCTGGACTTCGACCGTGTCTACATGTCAAAAGTTATGCTTATCATTTAGTGTCAAAAATTATTTACTTATCATTCTTAGTCTAAACATATCTTACTGCCTCTAATGCATAGACAGTGTATAGATAAATTCATATCTTAGCGTATCTGTTATTGTTACATTTGTCTGACAGCTTCCGTAGATTTCTCCGTAACTTATGGGATTTTAGTATTATATATGCATATGTAAATTATGTATTGCAGGGTATTAATCTACATCCTATAATCTATTTCTTATCGAAAAGTTCTTCATCTGATCGTACGAGCTGAATCCCTCAATCAGTTCGAGTCCCTCAGATTTTTGATAGCTATTCCGATAGTTATTCCGACAGCTATTCCGATATGAATGTTCACCTAAGCTCCAGAAGCAGCGTCACCAGAATGAATCAACCAATCGGCCATCCTCAATTCATCTGATGAGTTCGTAGTCGATTTAATCAATGGAGACGAGAAGAAGGCGATACTTTACATCAACCAAATTTCTCTTGGCGATGAACCTGAAGCACTTACCGGCAAACCAGTTCGAAACACCATCTTCACTTTCATTTCTGGGGTATCTCGCCACGACTATATCACAAGCCAGATTCTAAACCTTATTCATCCGCTCGTTCTGACCGACAACCATCCCGGAATAATAGAAGAAGTCAACAAACTTCGCGCCCGAGTTGTAGCCTTGGAAAAGATGGTGCAAAATGTACCAGCTTCAACAGCATCACCGGCACCAACAGTACCATCAGTAACAACACCAGTACCACCAACAACACAAGTTTCAACATCGCATGCCTCAACATCTCATTCTGTACCTCAAGTATAATCATCGTTCTACGTATCGTCCTACATCAATTATCTTCGTTATTCATGGCGATTAAGTAATCTCTAAATGTTTTAGAGATTAGGTATTCTAGTTCTAATGGTAAACCAAATGAGTTTAATATCATATTAACTCAATGAATACATGATTACATCTGAAGAAAATATATATGTATATATGTTTTCATAAAGATTTTAATTAAAAAATTCTTTCGTACAAAGTGTTACTTGTGAAAATATTTTAACGGGTAGGTAATACCCGAGGAATATTCAGATTTCACATTAATAAGTTACAATGTACATTCTCCGAAGCTGATTCAACAGTCGTTTACTATCTTACTTACATCTACCGTTATACAAATCCGTTCACCACAGAATAACCATATTCATCCAATTTCATATTTGGATTTTTATTTATCAGAATCCAACAAGTGGCATAATGAAGAAAAACATTTGACAAAAGAAAATTTGTTAGAAACAAACAAATTAACTATGAGGAATTTTGTTAAGAATCCACGCTAACTGTTCCTAGCTAACTGTTCCTAGCTAACTGATTACATTTTATTTATCGCAATTTAATTATGGCAATTTACATTCTCGCAATTTTATTTATCGCCATTTAATTTCTGTTATTTACTTTACGCACTTTATTTATCGTCATTTAATTTCTGTTATTTATTTTTACGCACTTTAAATATTGGGACACGTATACAAGGTTTTGACATATCATATCGACGCATCTATATATATTATTTGGAATCACCATAGACACTCTATATGCAGTAATGATCGAGTTCTCTATACAGGGTTGAGGTTGGTTCTCAAATAATATATATACTTTGAGTTGTGATTGAGTCTGAGATGTATACGGGTCACGGAACGTATTAATTAATTTGAATATTATATATTAAACTATATATAAATTATTGGACTGTTAACTGTGGACTATCGACTGTGGACTAATAATATTGGACAATTAAAATGAATTAAAATATTGATCATAACATATGAAACTAAACATTTCTTCAAGTTTGCCACTTGATTTCATCTTAAACCTCATTTGTATCTTGACGATTCCAATCTGCGTTCAAACATTTCATAATTCTTGAAAACACCTCAATCGAGAGTATGAATCAACTGCATCTCATCTACAGAAGGAAAGATTGATGCATATAGTTATACACCTGAAAAACTCTTGGGACCTGAGTAAACGTTTGACACGTAGCTATGCTAATTCCTTTAGTGTTATTATTACCCAAAATAACTTGGTAATTCCTTTCAAAGTAGCAAATTTTGTCACAGCTCCAGCAAGTCAACTTCGACTTTTCGTTCAAAACAACCTTATTATCACTTTGATATATACGCGTGCTCTTTTATTGCAATTGGAGAACTTTTTATATTCCACCATATTACCATCAGCGTTTAATCATCTAAAAACACAATTCTCCTGAAAACACCTCGATTTGATAACCAATGATCCAGATCCATTAACTTTGAGAATGCTGACGAAGCAGCATGTAGTAAATGGTCTTAATGACCAAAGGTGATGATAAAAGAATGGAGTGTTGGGAACGCTCGATAGAAAATATTTGGTACTGAAAAACAGATTGCGCTAACCATAAAGGAAACTAAGGAGAAATACAAGTAACATACCCTATATTCAAAGAACCCAAATGATTCTGGATCTAATGAAATCTTTAGATAATATCTTGCTCCGAAGTCATGTTAAAATCTTGCGGAAAATTTTTCTTCACCAACCTTCGAACTTAGAAATTCCAAAATATCATCATAAATATCTTCGATATTTCTGAGGATATTTTCATAAATATTCTTGTCCGAAATTATCTACCTCTTCGTGTTTTCTGTACTCCATTATATTGGAAATTTCTGTAAAATCTAAGTATAAATTATGAATGAATTCTGAAGTAGTGTTGGAAATTGATGCATGAGTTAGTATAATATAATGACGTCCGGCCAACGTGATTATATTACAGTAAGTCATGCTGAGTTTCTATTGGAACATGATGATTCACAGTAGATCATACCATTATCATGTGCCATGTTACATAACTCTTTCATGCTACTCAACTTCTGAACATATCAAGAAAATGTATTCTTGATGGTTCTATCTTCCGTGATGTTGATAAATTTGAAAATCAAATCGTACTATCACGTTCCTTTCTGCTTAGAACATTATAATCATTCGAAACTCTACATCTACAAATTCTGGACCGTTATTCGCTTGACTTGAAGTCGGGAAGAGAAAACAAAAGTATGAAACTCCAAAATATAAGGGGGAATATAAAGCTCGATAACAACACATAAAATTACAAACCGTGTATATCAATGTTTATCGCAACATAAAGACACGGGAGAATTAAAAACACTATAACCCCAAGGGCGAAGTAGAAGAAAGCAGATTCCTCTGGTGGAAGTTGAAAAAGGAGAATGATTGTTGCGATAGTAAAGATGAGGACAAGGATCAGAATTTGATTAAGCATTTTCACAATCTTTTAAATTTGGGAATTGAGTATAGAAGTGGTGAAAATTAATGGAACGGAGAAAGTGAATTTATAATGGAAATACCCGACAGAGCAATCAAGGCAGATCATCGCATTTAATTGAAGAGATCTTAATCTCCTTATTCACCGAAGAATCAGATCTCACTCAGATTTCAAAGATTTCTTTAAATCCCTTGAATTCCGGAATTCAACTATGACTACGTCAAAAGTTATGACGAAATTTATTTTCCTCATTCATTTATTTTATGATAGCTTCATTCGTATTCTTCAAATAATCGAATTAATTCATCCTTATTACTTTATGGTAATAAAACTATATTTATCAACTCATATTCGTCATGAAAACATTTTTATTGTTAGCAATGACCATCCCAATCAAATTTCGGGACGAAATTTCTTTAACGGGTAGGTACTGTGACGACCCGGAAATTTCCGACCAAATTTAAACTTAAATCTTTATATGGTTTCGACAAGATAAACATAGTCTATTAAACTGAGTCTCAAAATTTTGAACTGCTCATATATGCATTTGACTTTCGACCGTTCTCGACAATTCACGAACAATTAATTGTAAATAGATATGTGTATATGTATATATAAATAATAATTCGAAATATAATTTGAAGTATTATATGTTGTTGTTATTAAAAATTAATAAAATAAAAATAGGATATTATAATAATTATTTTTAAAAAAATATATCTCTATATATAAACAAAAAATAAATATTAAATGATTGTAATAGTCGCTAGACGTTTCGATTATTATTTAGAGAAGTCTAATTCGAACTTATATGATTTTAGAATAAACGGTGATTCGAAAATGAGTTTTATAAATTTTAGGCTTACTAAAAATGTATTTAGGATTTAGTTATCAAATTTTAGAACTTTTTATATTTTACACATAAATGAGAGGGACAGTTGATATAATTTTATTTATTAAATTAATGATTGAATTTTATACCATAATGACCAAAATAAATAAATATAGTTAATTTAAAAATTAGGGATTTTTAAGAACACTTTTATATTTTAACTGATTAGCAATGGACACGATATAATACCCGTGTAAGCTGTCGGTAACTATAAATCAAATAGATAGATGCTAATCTATTTTCACACGTTAGGTAATTATTATTATATTATTAATTGTATTATATTATATTATATTATATTTCTATTCTAAATTTTGTCTATTTCATATCCGTGAATTGAATGAAACACGTACTGTGGCTAATTGATACTGTGGCTAATTGATGCATTAATTGAGATTCAGTGTGCATGATTTTAACTTCCTCTATCTGAAAATAAATATCTATACAATACATCATCACCATTTCACTATCAATATCTATATTTCCTCTATTCTCTATATAATATATATCTTTTACCTTATACCCGATTATAAACTTGCTTAGCTATCTATCTATTTCTATATGTAATACATACATACATATATTCATTATATGCATCGAACTTCATCAAACCCACTTCTACATATCGGTTACCATCGAAACCCACCTTTCAACTTGTCATCACCTTGTTGTTTACAACCGATATTCGACGAAGACTGCTATTCGATCATCTTTGGTTTTGTTAGCCAGGACAACTATCAATCAACCATCCACCACCCTACAAATCTCCACCATATCACCACCTTTTTCTTCAACCTACAACAATCACCACCCGTCACCATTCCATTGAACAACCGCCGAGAACCACCACCTACACAACCACCATCAACTAAACTGCTATATCTACTTTATTTAGGTTTTGTTTTTCTGTAGAACACAGCAACTTAAGCTGTTATTTTTCCTGTCCAAAAACCTGCAACAATAACGATGAATATAGTAAACTACGATGAAGATGATGGAAACAATGAAACAAAAGCTCCTGCTATATAACTGTTTTAATTCACTGCTGTTACGCCATCTTCATCTGTTTACTGTTCCGGCCAAACTCAAATCGACTCCAAAGACAAACATCATCGTACATTCCTATTTAATACCCCTGATTCGAACCACATTTTTTCCTCTTAACTGCTGCTACTACCGGACGTTTCTTTTCTTTCTTGTTTCTTTTAAATGATAAAGATTTTGGTGAATATTATTGATAAAGTGATTGATAATGCTCTTTACAAATATAAAAGGAGTAGAGAACCGATAGCTTTTTGTTAGTGGAACAAAGTGGAACTTCATGGGAGACATAATGGGTCACATAGAATGACATTTTGTTATTTTTTGTTTAAAAAAAATAATAATGATAATTACTAGGATGATGATAGTAATAATGTACAATGATGATGATACATTGGTGAGGCTCGAATAAACTGAATGAAAGGGGACATGCATATCAAACTGCATACGTTATAGTCTCTTGTTTTGATTCTGTCGATTGGAAACTCTCAATTATAATCACACCATTTAATTAAATCCTTTTGGGCCGTGAGGATCCATTTGGTTGTTGGGCTTAGATAATATGGTTAATGGACCGTATTCTTTGTTTTGTATTATTGGGCCGAGACCCACTTGATTCACGGTTGAACTGAAACAGATTTAGGATAAATGAATTTGATGGTGATATTAGTAAGCTAGTGAATGACGATCATAATCTATGATTAAAGGATGATGACGAGTTATAATTATAGGATGATAAAGATGTTAGTTAGATGATAATGATGATTGGGTTAAGTAAATGAAAGCAGACAGAAATATGGTTAAATGTATTTAAGGGACAAAATAATTGAGAAACGATCAGATGGAACAATGGTTAGGAATGTTGTGGTTAAATGAGAAGTCTCGAGTTCGAGCCCTGACTGAGGCATTATATTTTTTTAAGCGGCCATTCCTTTGAGGTACTTACTTGTTTATTTTTATTATTATTATTATTATTATTATTATTATTATTATTATTATTATTATTATTATTATTATTATTATTATTATTATTATTATTATCATCAGTATCATTATATTACAACTTCTATTTTTAATATAATTTTACCAAGTAGAGTAGTAGTTATATAAAAACATATTTTTTTTATATAATCATAAAGATATGAATTTTAATACATTATAATTGAATTACTCTAATAAGAATCTAATATTAAAATACTAATCATTTATTTGAAATATAGATATAATTAATCTGGTTATTAAAATAGCATTTAAACTATTAAGATAACAAGTATATTAATATAACTAAATAAACTTAGTTGATTAATATTATATGTGTTAATATATATATTTGATATAGGTTCGTGAATCTGAGGCTAACCCTACACTTGTTTAATGTCGTCATATGTATTTTTACTACAAAATACAGTATGGTGAGTTTCATTTGCTCCCTTTTTACTCTTTACGTTTTTGGGCTGAGAATACATGCAAATGCTTTATTAACTGTTTTACAATATTTATATGCGTGAGTTTCATTACTCCCTTTTTATATATATTTTTGGGCTGAGAATACATGCGCTGTTTTATAAATGTTTTACGAAATAGGCACAAGTACTAAAACTAATTCTATGTGGGTTTAAACCAGAAATATACCCTTAGCTTGGTAACGTTAAACTACTTGTCTATGTACAGTAGGCGCGAATCCTAAAGATAGATTTATTGGGCCTGACAAACCCCATCCTGATTATAGGATGCTTTAGTACTTCGAGGTTATTTTAAACACACCTGATTTGGTGTACTTCAGAGGGTAAAACATGAACGTTAAGGCTTGTTACCGGGTGCCTACAACTTATAGAATACTTTTATACACTTGCGAGTGTACATATATTTATAAACGGAAATCTTGTTGTCTATTAAGATATTGAAATGATTGTTATGATAAACCTATGAACTCACCAACCTTTTGGTTGACACTTTTAAGCATGTTTATTCTCAGGTATGAATTAAGTCTTCCGCTGTGCATTTGCTCATTTTAAGGACATTATTTGGAGTCGATCATCGCAATGGGACCAAATGTTGATGACTTCGTCCAGGTGGATAAGGACGGGTCTTCACACTCTTGGTATCGGGTTGGGTTATAGAGTCCTAACTCGTCTAAATGTAAATTGGGATTGAAACTTGTATTTTGTACGAAAGTCGTAAAATGGCTGATGTGGGCCCGGCGTTGTAAAACTCGTTTTATTATTGGAACGTGTTAGTTTTATCTAATATTATATGTTGTGAAAAGCGTTTAATCTAAAAGTGTCGGGAAGTGGGAGATCTTTAATTAAAAATTGGAAATTTCGGACAGAAGCTGACCAGGCCTTGTGCGCGGCGCGCTCCACTTATATATATATATATATATATATATATATATATATATATATATATATATATATATATATATATATATATATATATATTGCTGCGTATTCGGTTGGATAACGTGTTGAGTCGTTACATAGCAAATGCATCTCGAGCATCTGCCAATGAACATACGCGGTCTTCCATTGCGGATGGTAGTGGATTTGGTATGGCGTAGTAGGGAGCGATTTCATCCAAGAATTCCACTCTTTCGCGCAATCATAGCGCAGCAGCATATGTTGAAAATTGAGCAGAAACAGGCTGAGAGTTAAGGATTTTTCTGGCCAACTCTGGCAAATGTTGGCGAAGCTTGGTAAACTGAAGCTTCGCAGAAGCTATAGCAGCTAGAGCGTTGTCTCGCTCTGTAGTTAGCTTAGTAAACTCCTCTGTTAATGAATTAATAGTAGCTTGGAGGCTGTTTTCTTTTTCAGCTGCAGTAGAAACCTGCTGTTTTAAATCATCAACCGCGATTTTTGCTGCAGTGAGTTCATAAGAGAGGTTAACACAGTGCTTTTCATTGTCCGCAGCTTTGGCCTTCTCGGTGTTATACCTCGTCTTTTCAGCCTCAAGAACGTTGAAGAACTGTTCTTGACGGCATATCATATCATAAGCAGAATTGAAGCACATGTAGAAATTCTGCACAAAACTGTTGTGCGCAGAGAGCTTTGAAAATTCGTGGCGAAGCTCGTTAGGGATTGCCATCTTCATTTGTTGGCACTGATCTTGCGCTGCAGCGGAAGAGGCATAAGTGTATCCCGATAAACCGTCAATTCTCACACCATAAGAGTCGGGTGGGGTGCGAAATAACTCGGTAATTTGCTCAACAGTATGTGGGCTGAGATAAACTAGATTGAAAGGTGAATCACCTGCAAAACAAAGCAATTAATTAATCAGCGAAATAAAAAGCATAGCGAATGTTATAAACATGAAATAATGCTCGCGATGTACCAGGTTGCTGATCCCCTTCATAATCCGATGTAACTGGATTATCGTAAAGGGCGGCGTCGTGTTGCTTGAGTTTTTTACTCTGTGATGATGGCGGCGTCTAGTATGGTCGCTTGGTGGAGCTTGGCTTGGCGGTAGGAGATTTCGAAGTCAAATCGATGACGGGAATTGATTGTTTCTCTTTGCCAGAAGACGCCGTCGATTTGGACTCTGGGCTAGTTAATAGTTTTGTAATTAGTGTTTTCGGATTTACTTTGCTATCAACTTCGTCAATCTTCATTGTAGAGTGAAAGAGAATTACGAGAAAGAAAGAAGTTGGGGAGATGAAATGAATGTTTTGGTTAAATTGCGAAGTGTTTCAGAGTAGCGAGTGGGAAATTGGTGGTTATGGACGCCGATATATATATATATATATATATATATATATATATATATATATATATATATATATATATATATATATATATATATTTATATATATATATAGGGGAAATAAGGGTGCTAATTAATTGTGTTAAGTATCCGTTGTGATAATTTAAACGGTAATATTTTTGCGGATAAAAACGGTAACTTTATTTGCTGTAACGGTAACAAAGGCAAGGCGAAAACGTTTTAATGCGAATAATAGCCAAGATAACTGCGAATTTTTAGAGTTTATCATGATACATCTACTATGCAAGATATATCATAATAAACTGGGGGACTTGATCATATACATAACATTGTATATGTATATTTTGTTTGCTAAAGGTTAAAAACAGAAGTTACGCGAATTATAAGCAAAAGGCTTGAGATATCCGCTGAAAATAAAGATAGCGGATAAGTTTCCGCGCTGATAAAAGACTGCGGATCATTTCGCTAAGTTTCCGCGGATAGTTAAGCAATCCGCAGGCCGTGAATATTTCTAATACTATAAATAGGGAGCATGGCCTCTCATTTATAGGTTGTTGATTCTCTGCCATTTGCCTGAACCTTTGTAATTTTCTCTTGTGATCTTGCCCAGGGAACTTTACATTGTTTTTAAGGTGAATCATGCTAATTAACAATCAATACCGGATGGGGGTGGTTGATCACTTGATAGCTAATGTGAAAGACGATCATCGGGGCCCAAAATATTCATCAAACATCACATCCTCCATCTTAATCATATTGCACTCAATCCTTAATTAAGTAACACATTAATTATGGATTGATCATTGTTTTTTGTTGTGGAGTATTGTTGGTGTTGGTTTTTGGTGTAGGTTAAGAGTATTATGGTATTGTGTCAAAATATATTGGGTAATTATTAAAAAGGAACATAAATAATATTCTAAAATTAATAAAAAACTAATAAAAAAAACAACTAACGCACGGATTTTGGTGTTGAATTCCAACCAACACCACATAAATGCCTCATACCCAACTCAATACGGACAAATTCGTGTTGCCTTTTGCCATGGCCATGTAAGCATCCAACGGCATTGCCTTCATACCGATACAATCGACCTAATAAAATAATAAACTGAAAATATTCTATTGACAAAATTACTCCCGTCGTCCTTGAACTTTTATCCAAATCACTGACGTCGTCCTTAAACTTTTTTTTGCTTGGGTCGTCACTGTACTTTCAAAAAATAACGCTCGTCGTCCTTCTGTTTAGTTGCCGTCTCTTTTTTCTAGTTAACCTGGAACATGTGCAAGACATGTGAGGGTAGTTTTGTCACTTTAATCTCATTCTTCCTTTCCGGTTCTTCATCTCTTTCCTTCTCCTTCATTCATCCCAATTCATATACCCTAATATCCAATAGAATTCATATACCCTAATAGCTAACTAAATTCATCTCAAATCATAACCCTAATATCAAAAAGTCATCGCGTACAAATGGCTCAGCACCACAAAGACTACTACAATCAAAAAGTCATCGCAATCATCGAGATCTACCACGAAGACTACTACTTAAATGCCATCACATTAAAAAAACGCCGCTAACCACTATGGATCTGGCGGGTACAACTACTAACTGAACCGTTGGTGGTCGTCGATACGTTTATTCGAACTGCTGTGAGTTGAATTGAAGATTGGGGCCTTAGATTTTCGGTTTAGTCGACCCTGGAATACGAACCATGAATTTACTACCATATGAAGTTTTGTAATATTTAGGTGTCGTAGCTTAACAAATTGGATTTGTAAGTTTAGGGGTTTTAGAAATAAAATCAGATATGGTATCTGATATGGTGGGCTTTGTTCATAGCCTGAGAAAATTACTTCGTAGATCTTGATGCCTAACTTCAAGTATGTGATTCTTTATCTTTATTTTACTCTGTAGATCTTGATGCATCTGGGTTTTATTTTTATTTTTACTTCGTAGATCTTGATGCATCTGGGTTTTATTTTTATTTTTACTTCGTAGATTTTGATGAAAAAAATTACTCTGTAGATCTTTGATGCATCTGTGTTTTTATATTATTCGTATCTATGTAAAAATTAATGAGTGTGTGAAAAGATTAGACGTTTGTTTGTACGTATTCGATGCGTCACACAGAAACAAGAACAAAGGTCAAATTGAATTTAAAGGTATTTATTTATTTTTATAAATTAATTGTTATTAATTTTATTGAATTTTGGTGGAGAAGGGAGATATTTAAAAGGAGTAAAAAAGGGGAAAGGACTGAAATACCCTCACATGTCTTGCACATGTTTCAGGTTAACAGAAAAAGAGACGGCAACTAAACAGAAGGATGAAGAGCGTTATTTTTTGAAAGTACAGTGACGACCCAAGCAAAAAAAAGTTTAAGTACGACGTCAGTGATTTGGATACAAGTTCAAGGGCGGGAGTAATTTTGTCTATTCTATTAGATAAAGAATAAAAATATTCGGTGGCCACTATATTTAATACGTGTCCTATGTACTGTACCTCCAGACACGTCAGTACGTCTCGTATGTGGCGGACCCCATAACATAACATTTATCATCGTCAATCGAATTCCCAATTTCCATCGGAAAAAAAAATCAATCAATACCCCGCCGCCATGACAACAACCATCGCCGGAGCCACTACAAACCTCCTCAAGCAGCCACCACAACCCCACCAGCACAACAAACTCTTCAAACCCACCCAAATCCTTCTCTCAAAACAACCCAAACGTCATCTCATCACAGCTGTTCGCGCAGCCGAAAAGATTCCCGCCAAATGGACACCTGAAAGCTGGAAAACAAAACCAGCTCTTCAAATCCCAGATTACCCGGATAAAGATCAGCTGGAATCCGTTCTGAAAACGTTGGAATCTTACCCGCCTATTGTGTTCGCCGGTGAGTGCCGGAAACTGGAAGAACGGTTGGGTGAGGCGGCGCGTGGGGATGCGTTTTTGCTTCAAGGTGGTGATTGTGCAGAGAGTTTTAAAGAGTTTAAAACTGATAATTTAAGGGATACTTTTAGGTTGTTGTTGCAGATGGGTGTTGTTCTCATGTTTGGTGGCCAAATGCCAGTTATTAAGGTAATATCTTTATTTTAATTTTTTTATTTGTTTTTCTAAAAGTATGCATTTTCTGTCTAATCTTATTTGTTTAATGCACCCATGAGAATAGTATGTTGCCTTTGCTCAAGTTCAGTACCACATGCCCACATAGGCATATATTATATTCATAGGGATGATACATTCAGGGACGAAGGATAATGGGGGCAGGGGTGGGCCCCGGCCACCCCACAAAAATTGATCCCAAATAGCATTTTACTTATTTATAAAGGTTTAGTATGAAAATTTGTACAATTAGGCCATCCTTTATACATTTGAGTCATCCTTTGCATTACTAATCCAATAGCATGTTTTAGATATTGAGCTTTTAATTATTGTTTTTTCTTTTTTTTCGGCCGCAACTACAAATCTACTGTCTACTTATACTAAATTATACGTAGTACAACTTTTTTTTTTCTTAATTTTTATTTCAATTATAATTTTTATCTTTATACTCCTTCCATATCATATTAATAGTCTACAGAAAAAATACACACAGTTTAAGATAATGTCATAAAAGTACTGCACTTCGTGTTTACTTTCTAGTTTTATCCTTACATTTTCTTTCTCCTTTAATCTTATCCACATACATTAAGGGCATAATAGAACTTAAGCTTATTATTCTTTTCTATTTATGAAATTGAACTATTAATTTAGGACATCCTAAAATGGAATAGTGGACTAGTAAAGGGACTATTACTTTAATCTTTAATTTAATTAATTAATATAGAATTAGTAATATTGTTATAAATAAATTGAATATTGAATATTGATATCTTAATGAATAAAAAGGCCAATGTTTAACACACAACGTTTATGTTTAGAATTGAACTATGTGTTTATTAATTAACTGAGTTGAATGATTAATTAGACTACAAGAATAATTTTATACTGAATTATTTTTGCAGTAGCTAAAAAGTCACAAACGAAAAAAATAACTTCGTTTTTAAGAGAATCTAGTGACGTAATGATGCATAAAGCATACGACACTACACGTTTTGTTTTATTTAACTCGGCCACCCTAATGTTACTTTTCAAGCTCCGTCCCTGGATACATTAGTTATGGATCAAACAACCAGGATATAATTGTATATTTGCATTTTTTTTTTTTTTTTTTTTTTTTTGTTTTGTTTACAATTAGCATTGATTCAAAATGTAAGGGCCTATTTAGATCATTCTTTTTTGTATATATTTAAAATTTTCATGTAATGTTAAATTGTTAATAAAAATTCTATGAATTTTTAAGCTGTGGGCTCTATTCTTTGGTTGTGCACAAGGCCTTTGAAATGCATTAGCCCTAAGCCCCTACCCAAAACCCCCTCATTGTGAGGTAAGGTGGTGAAATATGGCCCATTTCCTACAGAGGGGACACGGCCTCGTGTTCCACCCAGGGCCGTGTCCCACACTGACATGTCCAACAGGGAGATGCTGAATTGATATTTGTTGTTTCTCTAAGCCATTTCATTTAATTATGTTAATACTAATATTTGCTCTTGTTTTGTATTGTTTTGCAACTTTCATAACTGTTTATCATGTGTTTTAACAGCCCATATGACCCCATCCCCGAAAAAGAAACAAACAGAATCAGAACCTGGACTGCGCACCAAACCAGAACATAGACAGGCTCTTGAGAGCTAAAAACAGCTGTTCTATGTTATCCATACCAAATAACTACCTAAGCTCACCCCCCCTCATTTTCAAATTCATTTGTTTGGTTAATAAGAAAATGGTCATTTTTAAAGAAATATTTAATGTTGGTTCATGAATCATGGAATGAAGAGATGGATTCATTTTTGTTTTCATAGCTACTTATTGTTTACCTGTAGATAGTCTATCTTGTATGGCAGCAATAGATAGGTAGATTGTGTTAAAGGATGCATCTCAATTTTTGGACCCGAGTTGTCAAACCAATTACTTAGGCACCGTTTGACTCACGGAATCCAATGGGATTCCGGCGGAATTGGAATTGGAATTGAATTTAGACACACTAAATTCAATTCCGATTCCGCCGGAATCCCATTGACTTCTGTGAGCCAAACGGGGCCTTAGTAGTGGAAAATTGACTTTTTTACATACAAACCAAAGAAAATCTTGATTGTGAAGTCAAATTCACATCTGTGGATTTATCAAGCAAGTTTGAACAGGTTGAGTTTGTCAATTGTTAAGTTTGTCAATTGTTAATCTGTTAATACCTTATTTAATTTTGAACTTTTAGTACTTCCCATATGCGACATTGTAATGAGACGTAGTATTGATTTGATTTTTATTGCACTTTTAGCCTAAGGTTCTATATATGATACAGTTTAAAATTAAACAAAGCCCACAACATTTTTTTGATAGTTTACGAACTCTATTAGGCATCTAGAGTAAAATATATGGTGCTTATTGCTTTGTATAATTAAGGGTATAGTTTAGAATTGATGAATAAGCGCTCGCTAAAATGGAGACTAGATATACACATACAACCGGCTAACTGAGTATGCAAAATATCATTGTTCATCTACTACAAACAATTTGTTATGAACGTATGTATACACACTTAACAGTAATGGTTGTGTAATTAGGTGGGGAGAATGGCAGGCCAATTTGCTAAACCTAGATCAGACTCATTTGAGGAAAAAGATGGAGTTAAATTACCAAGTTACAGAGGTGACAATATAAACGGTGACTCATTTGACGAAAAATCAAGAATCCCAGACCCCTATAGAATGATTCAAGCTTACACGCAATCCGTCTCCACCCTTAACATCTTAAGGGCTTTCGCAACCGGTGGTTACGCAGCTATGCAGAGAGTTAACCAGTGGAATCTTGATTTCACAGAGCATAGTGAACAAGGCGACAGGTAATTTTTTTATTTTTTTTACAAAATCAATATTGGAAACTATAGATTAACCGAATTGAGGTTTTTTTTTTTTTTTTTTAGTTTTAGTTTTTTGGCCGAATCCCCAGTGAGGTTAGATTTAAGATTTTTTTAATATTCTTTTTTTCTTTTTTGAGTTAAATTGAACTGTGAGTGATAGGTACCGGGAATTGGCTCACCGAGTTGATGAGGCAATGGGGTTCATGGCGGCTGCTGGACTAACGATAGATCATCCGATCATGACAACTACACAATTTTGGACGTCTCATGAATGCTTGCTTTTGCCTTATGAACAAGCACTTACAAGGGAAGACTCTACTTCAGGCCTTTACTACGATTGCTCCGCTCACATGGTTTGGGTCGGTGAACGCACACGCCAACTCGATGGTGCTCATATTGAGTTTTTACGAGGTGTCGCAAACCCTCTTGGCATCAAGGTACATTTGCTAGAGTTTTTATTTTTTAATTTTTTTTCCTAACATATCATATCTTTAGTTTTATGAGGAGTTGCAAACCCTCAACATTTGAGATTTTGTGATGTAGGTGAGTGATAAAATGGATCCAAGCCAACTAGTAAAGCTGATTGAAATCTTGAATCCTCATAACAAGCCTGGAAGAATCACCGTCATTTCAAGAATGGGAGCTGATAATACAAGAGTTAAGCTTCCTCATCTGATCAGGGCGGTTCGTGGTGCTGGTCAAATCGTCACCTGGGTTAGTGACCCGATGCATGGCAACACCATCAAAGCTCCTGTTGGACTCAAAACTCGTTCTTTTGATGCTATAAGGGTACTCTCATAATTTCTGTCATGTTTTTTTCCTTAAAATTTAAATGTTAGGTGGCAAAATGTGCAAGGTCCGCTTGTTAGGTAGCTAGTCAGAAGGCCAATTTTTGGTACAGGTCGGGTTTGGTTAACCTGCAGCATACCTGTTCAATAATTTGTTTTATTTTTAACTTAAAATAAAAATTAGTCTATTTTTAACATAGTGTTTCAGGATCAGGAGGTTTGATGCTTAAAATAAAAATATTTTTGTCTAATTTTGATTGTTTTCGCGTAAGCTACTTTTTTAACCCATTCACAAGTAAAAAGGGTTGAAATTGCCACCTGTGCTTTATATCATAACCTGTTGTTGTGGGTTATTTCTTCCAATGGGGTTTTAAAGAAAGATTGTGGATTATTTTGTAGGCTGAGGTGACAGCGTTTTTTGACGTGCACGATCAAGAAGGGAGTTACCCAGGAGGTGTTCATCTTGAAATGACTGGGCAAAACGTGACCGAATGTGTTGGGGGTTCACGAACCATCACTTACAATGATCTAAGCTCGCGCTACCACACACATTGTGACCCACGGCTCAATGCTTCTCAATCGTTGGAACTTGCCTTCATCATTGCAGAGCGGCTTAGAAAGGGACGCGTCAGACGTGGTATTACTGCTACCACTGCTGGTTTTATACGTTAAATAATCTTTAGTATACTGTTTTGGTTTTGGTGAAATATATATAATGGTAACAATCAAGAGATCTATAGTGTAAGAGCAGTAAACTTATTATATGGATTTTGTATGTTCATATATACACATATGTTGGTATAGGATGGATCGATCTAAAAGAGTTATATTTGGGTTTATTTGTCAACATCTTTTGTCTTCTCTTTAATTTCTTGAATTTTTGTTAATAGTCCTTTCCATTCAAATAGATCTATTTGTTTTCCTCATACAATGAAACAACTGCAGAAATTACTTTAGTGTTATGAATATGTCATTATAACATGAATAGTTATAGCCTATAGCATGTATCATGTTACATTGGTGTCGTATGATATTATATATGTAGCGTCACAACAAACAAGATGCATAGGATGATAGTAAATAACGAACATATAATCAATCTAACACATTCTAACATGATACCAAGTTCTAACATAGTAGCATGATTCAAACTGTACACATATATGCAATCACGTCATGGTACATCGAATGCATGCCAGAATATATGATCCAAGAACGCATGAAGCTCGATCAACAATTGAAAGATGTCAAAATGGTCTCATCAATTTACATTGCTTGAGCATAATCCAAAATCCTTCTAAAGTATCAGCTACTGTATAAATTATGACAATTTATTTGTAATTGTCTACACAACCAGTATATAAACCATGTATAGATTCATGTTACATAATCTACACCTGAAAAAATCTTTCTATTTCCGTGGGTTGCATCGAGCCCTGATTCAGAAACCAAATACACATTACCCATTGCCCTATACACTGCTGCTGTTGGGAACTTTATCCTTCTTTAAACTCGAAAGTTTTTCGATTAGCTTCCTTTCTTCCCCACTCAATCGTTTTGGAATTTCTACCTGCACTCTCACCAATTGATCACCCCTCATGTTGTTTTTGTTCAGAACTGGGACCCCCTTTTTCGCCATAACAAGGGTAGTCCCGGGCTGGGTCCCGGCTGGGATTTTCAAATCTACCATCCCATCTACAGTTGGAACTTTCATGGTTGTCCCCAAAATAGCATCAATATACGTGATTTTACAAGTGTAGAGAATATTAGTGTCATCCCGTTTTAATACGGGATCTTGAAGAACATCAATCATAACAAACAGGTCTCCAGGGGGCCCACCTTTCCTTCCTGCATTACCCTCCGAACGGACCCGCAAACGGCTGCCTGCATCGACTCCAGCCGGGACTTTAAGGCTGATCCGTTTAGATTTTCTTACCCGCCCGTCTCCGTTACATGTATTACAAGGGGTTGATATTTCACCAGTTCCATTACAAGAAGAACATGTCATGACTTGTTGGAAGACACCCAATGGGGTTCGGGCTGAAGATATAACTTGACCTTGACCACCACAAGTTGTGCATTTGGATGCGCTGGTTCCAGGTTTGGCACCCGACCCACTGCAAGTTCCACAGCTCTCGAGACGGCTAACCTCGATCTCTTTTTCAACACCAAATATGGCTTCTTTGAAGTTTAAAACGAGATTGTAACCTTGGTCTTCACCTTGTGTAGCCCTTTTACGTGTATTTCGTCCCCCCATGCCTCCCATTCCTCCCATGCCACCCATCCCACCCAAGCCATCAAACAACGATTCAAAGAGATCAAACGGGTTGCTGAAATCCTGTAAAATATAAAAATAAAAAAATAACCTGAAGTGACCTGTTCAGAAGTAATTGGTTCGAAATTGCCATCTTTAGATATCTTGATTAACTTAAGAAACTAGTCTTTTGGTAGAAAGAACTTACCCCTGTGCCAACACCAGCACCTTTAAGCCCAGCCTCCCCATATCTGTCATATATGGATCGCTTTTCATCGTCTGATAAAACCTACATAATAAATTTCTCCATCAAAATGTTGACTAACGACTTATCTGTAACCCTTGACAGGCCAAACGATGAGGTAGGATTGGGTAAGAAACTGACCTCATAAGCATTGCTAATGTCCTTGAACTTTTGTTCAGCTCCGGGTTCTCTGAAACGATACAACCAAAATGAGTCATACAAGAATATAAATGTCAACGGTAAGAAATTAGTGAAAGACTGAAAATTACATAAACAATTGGACGTAGATGATATAATGCTAATCTCTCTTATCAAGAGACTACATCTAACTAGCATAATCCTCCATCAATGTGGGCAGCTGCGGCCCATATTTCATGGTGAATTTAAAACAAGTTATTCAAGTAAAAGAAGTTACGGACTTAAAGCAAAAGCAGTAAAAAAAATCAAAAATTATAGACTCCAGTTGAGCATTTAAAGAGAACCAGTAAATAACAAGCGCAGTCACACGCAGTAGAAATACTGAGGTAATTGCCGAAAAAGAAAAGAAAATATAATAGTTGTATGAGCATTTGAAGCCTACGCATCAGCTAAAGACCCCTATTGAATCCATAAACAATAACATATTTACTATATTTCGTCTCAAATATTTTTCAAATGAAAAAATAACCCATTAAAAATCTTCTTATAGCATGTATTACCAACACAAAGCAAAGCTAGCATTTAGATACTGGTAATAAATAGCAGTTAAGCTGCATCGGTTTATAGAGAATTTTCTAAAGCTGGAAGCATCAGATGAACTTACTTGTTCACATCAGGATGATAACTCCTTGCAAGCTTCCTATATGCTGAAAATGTAATTGAAGAGTTTAAACTTCTCCAAAAGCATACCATTGTCTTATATGCTCACAGAAAACATGATACAAAATCACCCAGAAAAAGTCACAATCATATTTCATGAATATTAATACCCAAACAGCCACAACAAGTCATTGCAAGCATGCAGATTGGACTATAAGAAACATATTGACAAGATGGTGCATACCAAGCCCAAGTATCATACTCAAGGACATTAAGGGTGGACACAATAGAGCATTTAGGGTGGACACAATAAATTTATACAAACCAATTTTGGATCTGATCACTCAATAAATTAGTCGGTGCGTTCAACAATTAAAAAGTAATAAAAGTGAAGAGATGATGTCAATTGCTTTCAAGTAAATAAATACGTAAATGATCAGCATAGATCATGCATCAACAGTTACTGGTACAATATTATAAGTTTATAACAAGTATTCTATAATGAACTAAGAACAGATAATAACTTCAAAACTCCCATCAAGCTTCCAAGGACGGAGTTTTACTAACCACTTTTTATTTCTGATTTGCTAGAATCCTTTGACACGCCAAGTACTGAATAATAATCCTGTGTGTTCAGATACTCTTTATTAAGCATGTGTATAACAAAGGGAGGGAACATTAAAAAAAAAATATATATTACTTACACTTTCGGCCCTAACAATGAGGCGGCCACCTCTTCTGTGAAGAGATTTACCAAATGACCCCGTACTGTATAGAGCATGCAAAGAATCTTGTGAACAGAAGGCAGAGCACGGTGACGTCAACTCTCGTGTATTGATTGACACACTGACATATAAACAAACGTTTGTCTTACACCAAAAGATGTGAAATACCGCATTTGTTTTTATAATGTAAACGTCTAACAAGCACTGTAAAGAATAGAAGAAGTTAAAAATTTAAACATATATCCTCGATAAAGCTTCTTCCGTCACTTAAAATAACAAGCACAACCACTTGAAATTAATGAAAAGAAAATACGAAAACTATACTAAGCGAAATCTTTCAGTAAGCTATTAAAATTCTCTTAAGTTCTTATCAAATATTGTAGATTGAAGCCACCAAGAAGAATACACTTCAGCAGTTCAACTACAGCCAACTAGATATTGAAATTAGTTGTGACTAGGGATATGTAAAAAAAATTGGTTCCTTCGTTTACAAAACAATCGGTTTCGGTACTACGCGGTTCGGTACCGGTACTCCCAGAGTGAAAACAGAAATACAAAATGAATATAAAGGGTCATGGGATGTATGTAATATAGTCCATGTTAGGGAAAAGAAAACATATAACGCAAAAAAGATTAAATGACTATCTTTTCACATTTGGGTAAAAACAATTAGCTTGATTGTTCTGAAGTTTTAAAAGCTATAGTAGTCCCTTTGCTTTCCTTGTTACTAATTAGACAAGTCCCCACTTATCACATTCAAGAGATATTATATGTTGGATGGATTAACTTATAACTACCGAATGAAATCTACAATATGTGCATATTAATGAGGTAACAACAATTGTACCCAAATTAAAGGATTAGTTTAGCTAAATTAAGAGTTTTGAGCCAAGTTAATGAGCTAATAACGACTAAGCATAGTTTAACTAGACATGTAAGATTTCGGTACTATATGGTATCGGTACCAAAAAACCGTTCCCGGTACCTCAGTATGGTATTCAGGAGAAGGGTTTGGTCTTTTTTGGTATGGGAACTAAGCCGTTCGGTACGGTATTGGTACCGATACCAGTATACCATCCCTAGTTGTGACATACTGGGATGAGGTATAAGTATCTTCAGATTAAAAAACATGGCCAAATCTGTTTGAAATGAATATTTGCCAAGACTTCTCTATGACATGAGATAATCATTTCTAACAAATTCATCAGCTAACGGACACTATCTTCAACATTGAACAGAGGTAACAAGGTAACAGTACACACCAAGGCAACTGCATTGATGAATAGCTTGTTGAAGAAGCTTTAGACATTAGTTGAGGTTGAACTCCCCACCTAGCCACCCATGTGCTCCCTCCAGGTACTATTGACATTAGATATACTCTCTGCAACAAGCAAAATAATACACATTTTCACAACACTATCTAAAAATTAACTACTGTAGCTAGTATGAGGTTGTGAACAATCACCAAACCTACGGCATTAAATTAAATTTGATAATGTAAATTACTATTTCTTGCAGGATAAACTAAGGCATGTTGTTGAATAATACACCAGAATATACATATACTTGAACAAAACCCTAACACCGACGAATAAGTAGATACACAAAACTAGCGAGTATGAAAACAGAGGTGGTGAGCTAGAGTAGATAGGTAAATCATATTGAATCAATGCGAACAGATTAGAATTAGAATTAGAATTAGATTGAAAAGGAGACCTGAAATGAAGGTACAGAGGACTGTGCAGCGTGGAATTGAGGTATGGATGGCGGAGATGTGATGGTGAACTGTGGAAGGCGAGTATGGGGGGCTTCAGTTGGTGGTTGTAGGAATTAGGAATGATGTTTCTAGACAGATAGACAGGATTTTTTTTTTTTTTTTTTTTTTTTTTTTTTTTTTTTTTTTTTTTTTATGGAATAAGACTTTTTTCTTTCTTTTTTTTTGTGTTGGGTCTTAAAATGAAGGTACAGGTTTCTAGACAGACTTTTTTTTTTTCTTTCTTTTGTGTTGGGTCAGGTCGAGACGTTCGAAGAGAGGATCGAAGACTTTCAAATATATAAATATATAAATGTATATATGTGTGTACATATTTTAAAGCCAAAATTTTTAATTGACTAATTTGTATCTATAATCGCTATCACCGTTAATATAATACAGAAAATTTAAACTAAAATACGAAAAATTTGACCGAATTTCTGGCTTTTTCGAATATTGGGAGACTTTGACATGCTCTTTTTCAAATTTGACCCGAATTTTAACCATTGACTGTCATATTAGACGGTTTTCTTCGAAACGGGACATGCTATTCACCAAGCCGTCGTCACGGGTGTCGCAACGGCTCGAGACGGGGTGTTTTGCAACAGTGGTGGTTGTAAATTAATCTTTAATTTTTAATTTTAATATAAAAAATGACAAAATAAATTTTGAGATGGTTAATGAAATTAATCGATCACAATTTGAATTTATTCTTTTCTTATTTTTCTATTTTTTCTATTCATTGTTTATAATCTTTTATGTTTTTCTTGTGAAATTGTGTGGTTAAGGTCTAAGGGTGTGTTTGGATAAACTAGCTGGAAGTTAGAGCTGGAAATTACAGGTGAAGGTTATTTTTTAAGCTAGAAGTTAGAGTTTTTTTAATAAATGTTTGATAAAGTAGTTTTATGATGGTACAAATAATTCCAACATGCCTTAATTTCAATAATAACTTTTATGGTTGACACTAGAAAAATCATTTCCAAAAAAATATTTTTTACATTCAAATACAGTAGTACTTTAATTTAACATTGAACAATTGTAATATGGATTAAATATTTTATTACTTAAAACGGTGAGGATACGGTAAGAATGTGTGCTGTACAGATCATCACATCTAAAAAGTTTTTATTCCTGAATCATACATACGACTATATCAAATCAAACTAAAAATCGAATAAACAAATTGGGGGGCGCGTAAGATTGCTTTAAACGGAGGCCATATTCGATTCGCCATTGTCGAGCTCCTATATCTCTATTTTTCTTTTATTAATGTACAAATCTATCTCTATCTATATTTGTCATCTGCAAACTCGATCTTATTCATATCATTAAAAAATTGATTAATACTTGTTATTAATTCTATAAGGGTTTAGGGTTACTAAAAGGATCTTTCTTCACGATTCATCATCGTCCTTCTGAATTGGTAACTCATTTGGTAGTTATTTAATTAAACTGTTCGCATATGATGTGTGTATTATTTAGTATTGTATTGTATTGATTGAATGTTTAATTTTTAACCTAAACATTTATTTTCATAATATAAAATATATTAAATGATGTTTTGTATTTAGGGCAATGCTTGTTAGTTAGTTGAGGTTGTTAAGTTCAGTAATTTAGGAAGATTGCTATTTAGTTAATTGAAAGTTAATCGAATAAATTGCTTAGTAGTTGAGTTTAAATTTTAATTAAACATTAATTATTATGGACTGTTCTGGATAGGCAGGGTTAAAAATTGTATGTGCTGCACATAAAATTAGGTGATTTTAAAATGACTTTATTTTCTTGCAGTTGACTCTTACTATAGTAAGTCTTGCAGATCTTGATTCATTTAATTATGCTGTATTTTACATCTATATCCTGATCATATTCGTAGGTCCTTGATTTGTTTGTGCAGGTTGAGCTTGCTTACACTTTAAGCTTTGAAGGAGCTAAGCAACCTTGATTTGTGTCTGAAAAGTAGAAATGGCTTCCAAATCAAGACCTAGAACAATAAGTGTGTATCTTTACATCCCCAACATCATTGGTGAGTTTATATGAAGCCAATGAATTATATTAGATAAGTAAAACAAAATTTGTTACATGCGTAGAACTAATATATATTGATGCAAAACCCAACTGAACATCAATCAGTATCAGTATATCAGTATATTAATTACAAAACTTATAATATCTCGTCCGTGATATGGTCAAGTGTATCTACTCATTCTTTTTCTGCAATGTTATATGTTTTACTTCCTGTCCTGTAGCGTCTGTATCTCATATTCTATTTTCTATATAGTCTCAATATTTACCTTCTTTTACAAGTCAAAGCGCTTCTATTTCGTTATGTATGTTTGCTCAAAGGCATTAAATTCTTTTATTTTCTAAACACGAGTAAGCAAGAAGCCTAGAGAAATTTCTTATACTCGATATTGTTTTTGTTGTTCCTTTATTGTAAGGGTTTGTTTGCTGGGTTTTAATTTAATTAGTTTCATATATAATTGAGTTTAGGATAGGTAAGTTCATATGGAATATTGTATATAATTTTTGATTAATCAGCAGTGTCACTTATCTTGTTTACTCTTTCATGTATGCATTTTTAATTTCCGGTTAAATTGATTCTGTTATTCTATTGCAAAACAATTTGGATCTGTTTGAAATTTTTTATATCATAAATTTGACTGCTCATGCCTATGTACAGGGTACATTAGAGTTTTGATGAATTGTTTTGCCTTTGCAATTTGCTTTACCAATAAAGAGCTTTTTTCTATCCTTTATTTCATCAGGTAAAGAATAAATATAAACAAAGATAAAGTTTTGTGAAAGTCATAAATATGATATTGAACTGTTACTTCTACTGTTGCAGCTTTGTTTGTGATGCCTTGGATGGTTGGTTTGCTCGCAAATTTAATCAAGGTATATCATGATTCAAAAATTGTTACTAACTTGGGTGAATCAGAAGCCTGCAAATCATTTTAGACAATGTTCTCTTTCTGATTTCTATCCCTTCTTAATTGTTCTTAGGATTTTCAAATTATTTTTATCTAATATATTTCTGTATTACCTTTGTAGTTTCAACTTTCGGAGCTGTTCTTGATATGGTCACAGATAGGTGATTATCATAAGTTCTTGCTCCCATCTGTTTCACATTTTGCATATGTTTCCATTTAGTTTCGCCTTGTATTCATCACATATATTTCATATTCGTTACTGAAATTTGACATCTCTCAGGATAAGCACTGCATGTCTTTTGGTTATTCTCTCCCAAGTCTACAGGTTCTTTTTTCTTGTTTCTTATTCCACTATTGTTGTGCTTTTGCTTATGATATTTATCACTCAACCATTTGTTTATTAACCTTGCAGACCTAGTTTTGTTTTTCTGTCTTTGCTTGCTTTGGATATAGCTAGCCATTGGTTTCAAATGTACAGGTATGTATGAAACTCTCATATCTATTTTCGGTCATCTGATTGTGAACTGGATTATAGATCTTTAATCAGTTGTTTTAGAGGTAGCAAATAAATGGGTGATTCTTTGGTATGGGTTGAACGGTTTGGCCAGGTTTGGATGACCCAAATCAGCTATCCAACTTAATAACTTCTTATAAATATTTAATTAATGTTGCAAATATTATTACAAAAGCTGTGTTCAATAATAATCTAAATTTTTTCAGTTTTTTTATTAACATGAGTTGCGGTGGATTTATGCATAAAAATACTTTTTTGGGTGATTTCAAGTTTCAATCGGTTTCCTTGCAAGCTAATTTTTTTCTATTTTACATGATTCTTCTATTAAAGGTAAAGCAGAATCCTACGTAACCTATTTATAAGTATATAGGCTGGAATTTCATTCCTTAGTTAGTGAGGAAGTAGCATCAGTTGTCTCAGCCACTTTTTTAATGCAGTACTTTCTTGGTTGGCAAATCGAATCATAAAGATGTGAAAGATAGCACGAGTTGGTTATTCAAATTGTATTATGGAAACAGGATGTTTATGGGATTCTGTTGCATAGCTTGCGAGGTAAATGCTTACCTTTTGTTCATATATTTTCAGTATTTTTTTTTTCTCAGATTTCTTACCACAACATGTACTTTAACCCCAATGGGTGGCCTAGTAGTTGTATGCTTGGTAATCTCCAAAGCAGATCTAGGTTCAATCCCCACTAGATACACTTTGGGGCTCCGCCTTTCAAAAAAATAACATAACATGTTCCTAAACTAAATGTCTGATTTGCAGGTTCTTTACATAACTTTGTTTCTCCTAGCAAAGGAGTCTGCAAATATAACTGAAGTAAGCTTAAACTTTTTACGGTGAAGTGGTTATGTTTAACTTATTAGAGTTACAGTTGTCATTTGTTTTTCTATGAATAATTAGGTGCTGCTGGCTGCTGCACAACAAAGTATAGTATATTCTGCGATACTTGCTCTGCTTCTATTTGGATGGGCAACGAAGCAATTAGTCAATTTTATACAGGTACCAATGTACCATTATTGTTTTCTACGCTAGTTTACACAACTTGATTGTCTTCATTTAGTGATCTAGAATCGTGCTAGAATATTTGCTTGGTTTTCACCTTATGTTCACTGATCTTGATAGTGGGAATTAGAGAATTAATGGTATTAATGTGGTGACAATAAACAAAAACAACAATAATGCAATATATGTGGTCACATACGATTAGCAAATAGAATATTTGATGAATAATAGATATACAGTTTAAGCCACTAAAAATACATTCTTTTCTAAAGTATACCCAGTTACAAGCGTACCATGCAGGGTTTTTTATACACAAACCAACTATTTCATATTATGCAATAACATGTCATTGTGTACATGTTATGCTTTTAACATTATATTTTGATCTCACAGTCAGAAGAATAATTAGCTAACCTTGTTTCTACCAAAGTTAATGATATTTTCCGTCGCTTTTGAACGATAATCAGGGTATTAGAATAAAAAAAATATTAGGTCGTTAAGGTCAATTCATGTGCACTGTTTATCAGCTCAATAGCCTTGTGAGAAAGTACATCAAAATTCAACACGTTTAATTGCAAACTAAGTGTGCTAAAAACCTCCACCTTCACAAATTTAACTGGCAATATCTTAATAGTTTGCTGCAATTGAGCCTAAATTTGTGAAATCTTTGAATGGTTTCAGATGAAGACAGCTGCGGATTTATGTGTGCTATATGACCTCAACAAAAAGCACAACACCTAATTATTGGATCGGGTGATGGTCATTGTCTGTGACTTATACATATGCTATTTGACCCGCGCACTTTATAAATCTCATTCTTAGAAGCTGTGAAGATCAAAAGAGGCACACTTACTGGTTGCAGAAGAGAATCTAAAAGGCCTTGTGTATACTGTAGTATCCCATAACTATCACCTTTCAAACTAGTCTTGTTTTGCAGTTTTGCTTACAATAGGGATTTTTGGGTGGATCAAAATTCAAATTATACCAGACAAACCCATCTATTATTTAATTAATAGGTAAACGGTCTTAGTTGGTCTTGTGATGATGTAGTGTCGTGTATTTTGTGGTTGAAATGCATTTTTTTTTTTTTTGCCTCATATTGAAAAATAAGTTCAAGATACAAAAAATTATTTTGGTGAGTAGCTTACTTGGTGGGTGAATTAGTTATCAGCTGAAGCTGAAACATTATAGATTTTTGCAGCAAGTAATCTCTACTCACTTCGAGTAGAAATATCTACTACAATACTATAAAGGATTTTTCTAGTGACGGACCCACCCACTCGATCATTTTTCACGGACACACACGTTTTCGGGTGTTAACATGAATCACATTACATGGACTCGATCCTTAAACCATAAAACTTTGTCATTAACCTATATCTTAGGTCAGTTTAATGGTTTGGTTCAGTTGGATACAATATGTATTGATGTTCTTGCAATCATGCTGAAAAATAGCAAAACCATCATAATACATTGACCTAGTATGTTTTAAAATTGGATTTGTTTCTCTATTTTTTGTAAGCGCAATCTTTATGTTGTTATGCGAATCATTGCAAAGATAAGTTTGCTTTCGACTTTCAACTCTCTTTGTTAATGTTTGGAACCAGTGAAAGAAGAGAGGGAGGGCATGATCGCTTTCATTGTAAAGTCTAACTTAATATTCGTCGTCTTCTTAAATTCCGATTGTTATTTCCATACCTTGTTATGTGCTATGGATTTGTAAATTGATGGTGGGAAAAAGTTAACCACTTAAAAAACTGGATTTCATGCTTCGATTATTTTGAGAAAATATGATCACTCGACACAAGAGGAAACCATTATAGTATAAGATACAATTTCTACCAATGAAATATCTGACACTAGACAAAAGACTAATCTTTATTTCTGTAACGTGAAAAGAAGAATTAATATGTTTGAACATGTGTTTATTCTCCTATGAAGTTTATGTGTATAACACCAAAGATAAACCAGAATCTTCAAAAAGTGGCACATGATGGGCTCAAGCTCATCAGCTGCACTTTGCTAAGTTAGAAGATGCAACCTGCTAAAACAGATTAAATGCACCAAAGTGCATCTAATTCCTCTAACAAATCTAACATTCCACCGCTATAAAGCCGTCTTAGCTTTTTGTCACATCCATATATCTTTAAATAATTTGTCCAAAATGTAGTTAGGTTCTCGCAAATCGCAAATGGTCATGATGTCAAATTCTGCAATCTGAACCATACAACTCAATACGAATTTGCATACCTTCTGTTTAAAAGGTGACGTTGACTATCTATGTTTTCCATCCAACAGAATCTGAGAATGGAAAACTCATCAGTGTTTACCATCCAATGGAATATTCTCATCCTATCAAACATAATATGCTATGTAAAACCGCTTTGTAATAAAGATCGAATCTGATGTCCACCGAAAAGGACTTTGAATACTGAACCAGGTTCTTCTCTCTTCTTCGCACATTCATGATGGAATATAGTAGAGGTGGCTATTTCGACCCATTCGTTTATGTATGGGTTAATCCAGATTCCAGCCTATAAATGGCCATAACAAAGTGAAGAGACTTCCCAAGCATATCTACTCATAAACATCAACGACATGGAAAAGCAAAAACGGTGCAAAGGGTGCAATAATTACCTGACAGTGCAACCAGCACAACCTTGTTCCTTCTGTTATAAAGTCAACAAACGCAGTGAAGAAAGGGACCAAATCCTCGAATTAATTAATGGTTATGCCAACAGTCCGTCAAGCAATAATTACTATAACGCCCCTTATAGACAGCCTGCACCAACACCAGCATATGAAGGTGGTTATGCTTCTCCAGTTTATGTTTCGGGCTATTATAGCCCAAAACCACAGCCACAGCCAACGTCTTATCCTACGACTTACGGTGGTGGTTATTATAATCCACCACCACCACCACCACCACCACCACGATCACCTTCGATAGGGTACGGTAATGACGGCTATTATAACAGCTATAACCAACAGCCGTCACAGGTTCATGAGCAGAAGAGAGCGGTGTTGTGTGGAGTGACTTATAGAGGCCACCAAAAGACACTGCCTGCAAGTATAAATAATATCAGGACCATGCATCAATTCTTGATGAAACTCGGCTTCCAGAATGCTTCCATTCGCATCCTTACAGGTTTTGACACTCTTTTTCCTTATTTGTTTATGTTTACACACTTAGGGTGCGTTTGATCGCCTCTCAATTGAATGGTTCAACGCTAAGCATTTAGTGTGTGTGTTTGTGACATTTGAATGACAAATGTTGTTAAGTTGTTCAACAATCTGTGTAGAATCATTGAGAGTTGAAATACTTAACCATTCAAAACCTCCATTTCTTTTTATGTCATCCTTACTTATATCCAGAATACTTATCCTACAGCTATATTCTTCTATTTATTCATTTATTAGGTTAGATAAAGTGGTTTTACATCATTCATCATTCATAGAGTTCATTAAGAATGATTATAAACACGTTATTGTTGTTGAGAACTAAGTTCAAATAGAACCTTTGAACCATTCAGATTTTCGAACCATTCAGCACTTAATCATTATATTCTATCAAACGAACCCTTAGACACACAAAACAAGATATAATGACAAACTATGATAACGGAAAACATAACAAACAATAGAGAATTATGTAGGGAAGAAAAGTACAGCAATATTTGGACAAAATATAAGAACCAAGGATCTAACTGAGAACTAATGTCTAAAAATCTTGAACCAAGGTTGAGTAAAGCTGAAACTTAACTAGAGAAGCTTTTCTGCAGAAGAGGAAACGGACCCCACCAGGATCCCAACAAGACGTAATATGCTAATGGCAATGGAGTGGCTAACCAAAGGTTGTCGATCAGGGGACTCATTGGTGTTCTACTATGCGGGCCATGGCTCCCACGTGACTGATGGTGAAGGAGATGAAGACGACGGATATGATGAAGCCTTGTGTCCTGTTGACTACACTGTATCTGGAAAGATATTAGATGATGAAGTCAACTCCGTACTAGTAGCACCACTTCCTCATGGAGTAATACTTCATAGTATCATCGATACTTGCTATAGTGGAACTGTTCTTGACCTACCTTATCTCTGCAGAATCGATCGGTTAGTATTATTTAGTATTATAATTTATAACAACATGTTCAACACGTTGTTAGTATTATTATTACTTTTACGCAGGAGAGGATTTTATAAGTGGGAAGAAGAAAATCCCTCTGATGTATCATCGTTTACTCGTGGTGGAAAAGCAATCTGTATAAGTGCCTGTGATGACAATCAATATTCAGCCGATACGTCGGTCAGTATTATGTTTATATAAATATACATGTGTTTATGCATTAAGGGCAAAACTTTACTGTTTAAGAACTTGTTATAGTATCGTACCACGATAATTTTCCAGTAAAACTTTTGACTTGCAGCTAGCTTGCTAATAGTTAAATGTATATTTTATATGCAGGCTTTTACAGGTAGTGCAATTGGTGCATTGACTTATAGCTTTGTACAAGCTGTGCAAAGTGCGCCTAAATTGACTTACGGAGATTTACTTGACAACATGCGCAAAATAATTCGTGATGCTCAACAACGACAAGGCTTAAATACCGCCTTTGCATCTTCTGCATCGCAGGTATGATAGGATGATTACATTTTATAGTAATATACAACACATAAGCAAATTAACCAAGTGATAAGTGTAAATTTTGGAGTAAACTAAAATAGTAAGCGAATTAGAGCGATGAGTGTAAATTTTTCTAGATTTTATCCAATTAATCAACATTATCGATCTTCTTCATATGATTATCTTATATACGCTTAGTATACATTGCTGTACTGATACTTGCAGGAACCTCAACTGTCCTGCAACAAAAGATTCGAGATTTACTCGGAGCCTTTTATGTTGTAGAAAACATGTTCACTCCATTTTACTATCTATACAAAAACAAGAAGATATTCTGCATACTATAAACGAAGCTGTGCATGTCAAAATCTTAATTTAAGAATCCTATAAGGCTATAATGTCGAATAAAAATCCTTCAGCTTACTGTGATGGGGGATTATTACAATATTCTACAAAGGATGATTATTATCATGATTCACGCGATGTATTCTTTACATATCGTATAAGCCTAGTAGTGTACTACTGTACTCAACATACTTGTTAATGAATGTCTTATTTACAATATTTGAATGCTTGAAATACAACTTTTGAATGTTTTTCAAACCAACACACCAAGTGATCAAAATTGTAATTCTTGTCTAACTTGTTGTAAATTTGATAATCTGATTCTGTATCACATCAGTGATAAGGCAACATGTATCAAATTAAAAATTAATGTACAGTAATCATACAAAGTTTCCTACATTGAAACTTTGAAGGTGTATCAAGCAAGAAAAAGAAGAAACTTGTCTTCAATAAGAATTGTGCCATTACACAATTTCCTCATTGTCTCAAATTATAGATTACACAAATTCAATAAACATATATATGTATATGTATGATGATGATGAAGATGATATGCACAACATATTAACAGTTTTATGCTTGTAAAAGGCGACTTTTAAAGTATTCAAATATATAAGAATATAAGATTATATGCAACTTCAAAGAGGAAGATGGTTCCATCATTCTGCATGTCCGTTTTTGATGACTCTTGACCTTCTTTGTACTATCATTAGACGAACTTGTAACTTGTAGCACAAGCTAACCAATGCTGATTGTTTGCTTGCATTTATCTTCCCTCGAGTATCAATAGCTTGCGAGAAGTGGTGCACCAACGAGTATAGTAAAGTTGAAGGTTAGGCCAATCGGAAGACGCGCAACGAGTGAAGTGATCAATCCATAAAGACAGAATCTTTTCTTGTTCTTCTTCATGTTTCAAAGACGATATCAGTTCTCCTAACACGTTTTCTAGCTCAATTTTCTCATTAAAAGTTAGAACCGGAGCATCTGTACCAATACTTGCTCGACACAAAAATGGTAGCCATGACATTAACAGTTTCATTTTTACTTCCCTTAGTTCCTCACCATTACCTTCTTCCGCATCTTCACCTCCCATACCAGCCGCTTGCTTGAGCAAGTACGCTGCAATACGTTAATGTTGACTTTAATATTACACCACAAGTTATTTTTTTCGTCTAAAAGTTCGCTTCAACACTTTTACGTTTTTGTGTAATATAACACTATCCATGTACCAGATTGAAAAATAGAGGTGTAAATGCAAGCTGCCTGAGCCCGAGCATGAACATATTTTGAAAATTATTTAGTAAACAAGCATACCCAACACCCTTTTTGATAACAAGGCAAAAAGGCCCGACCTGACATTCATTAGTTTCGAATGAAGAGTGCCTACCGCACCTACAAGCCTTATATCACGTTCAAACAAGCTATGAGCCTAAATGAGCTTTCATTGAAATGCATTAATTGTATATTAATTATTAGTATTATTAAATAATATAATAAGAGATATAGTAATAGCTATGATATGTGATATATAAATGAGACGAGAAATTGAGCCGAAATCAAAATGTTAAACCAGTCGGGCTCAAACTTGATACAAGCTCGAAACAAGTCGAGATTAAGCTCTTTGAATTTTAAACAAGCCGAGTCAAACCCCCTAAAAAGATACATTGACGAGTAAATGGAAATACTAATCTTTTTATGGAAATTGAGAAGTAACATTATTATTTAGGGAAAATCATAACCGTTAGCTTTAAAAACGTACGTGCATCAATTCTTGTAATCAAAGAACGAATCTAGCATTTAAATTCGTATAAAAAAGCATTAAACGTAAATTCGTATAAAACGATAACAAATCGTCAAATCTTTTAATTTATAAAGTTCAGCGATAAAATCGTATAAAACAGCATTCAACGTATATTCACAAAATCATTATATAATAACTTTGTTCAAAAGAACGAATCTAGCTAGAATTTAAATAACGAACATTTCATTCCAATTTAGTAATGATAATATTGACAAAATTAAAAAGGGTGTTCATATAAAAATCTTACCACAAATTTTAACCAATGATCCTTGTAAACGAAGCTGAGCCGAAAGAGCCACAGAAGCCAGCTTCGAAGCCGAAGCCCATTGACAAACGGCTTCACCACCGCTTCCACAAGCCGCCAATTTCTCCGCTAACCACAGCAACTCAGCCGCCAACTTCTCCCCCGAACCGCCAAACCGGTTCAACCTCCTTTTCCTAAACCGGGTCCAAGCCACATCACCGTAACGCCCGACCGTTTTCACCACCCGGTTCAAGCCAAAACAAACCCCGCCATCACTATTTACCACCACGCTACCATCATCCTCGGCCGCCACGCCAGCCGCCATCACCGCTAGTTCCAGCTGTCCAAGCGTACGAGAAAACGCGCATGAAAGAACAGTAGCGTTAACTTTTCGTAACGACTCGTTGCCTTCTACGAGATTTTCATCCATCAATTTCTCGGCGTACGATCTAACAACCTCGTACTTTCTTGAACTAACTGGTATCTCGTTAACGATAGCAAGTAGTTGAGTAAGTGCACGTGCAATACACGTGTCAGTACCATCATCCTTATTATTATTCTCTTTGAAAAACTTAACGTACGGATAATAGTACTGATCACAACCATCATTATTCAAATTAGTATCCGAATAATTATTACTACTATCATTACTTTTATTTGAATTAGGTTTGAGGGAAGGTGGGATGATTTTGAGAAGGAATAAAAAGACGGTTGTTATCGTGTAACGGATGATTTGGAATAATTTAAATTTGCGAATTAGGGATTTATGAGTGTAAATGAATGATGGTAAGATGAAGGTATGAACAAGAAAAGGAGCTAGAGGAGACGGTGTTTTCATCATTCTGGATTGCAGATTTAGTGATTGATGGATTTTGGGGATGAAAGATTAAAATAAGTGGTGGAAGACAGAAAGCAACAACATTATATTAATAAAAAGACAAAAAATAAATACTCCGTAATAAATAAATAAATAAATAAATAAATAATACTAAGAAAGACTAAATTGCATCGATGGTCCTCGGTCCTCTTAGTACAGATAGTTGTTTTATGGTTCGAAGTGAAGGCAATCAATCGCTCACAAATTAAGCTCATCGTCTCAAATTAATACGTTTTATTTATAATTAGAGTTAATTATAGAATTGGTCCCTGTGATTTTTCCTAAATTGTGCTGGTAGTACTTATCTTTTTAAAATTATACCGTCAATCTCTATAATTTTTAAAACGCAGGGCGCTAGTCCCTGTAACTAACTTCTGTTATAATACTCCGTTAAATCTATAATATAAAGGTTATCATCGACTTTTCACTGCTTTTTCTTCTTCTCCAACCTACATATATTTCTCAATGTTTATTTCAAATGTAAAAAAAATATATTACGGAATAAACTATGAATCAGTATCCAATTGATGAAGTACTCCGTATTTTGTAAATTGATATTTCAACTAGCTTAATCTAAAACATATACATACACAGATCTTATCTATTCATAACTAAGAATAAATATAAGTGTCTATTCAAGGATTACATAAATTTTATTGAGCGTGATTACATAATTAATTTTTATTTTTTATATAGGATTTTGTTTGAGAGGAGTTTGTTTGATAAGAAGTGAGAGGGTAGCGAAGAATCATTATGTGTATGTTTGATGTTGGTATATACTAATACTAGTAAAAAGACCCGTGAATTCACGAGTTTGTTAAATTAAATCTATCAAAAAAAAAAAAAAAAAGGCATTAGTAAATTCTATTATGAAAAAATTACGTCGATAGTACATGTGGTTTGTTATGTTTTTTACCACTGCACTTAAAGTTCATTTTTATCTTGGTTGGTACCTGTGGTTTGATTGTATTACGCAGATGGTACCTGTTACTAACTTCTGTCACAACTTTAACGGCAAGCCCTCACATGTGCCACACATGTGAGGGCATATTCGTCACTCCAGCAATATATTGTATACATATCAATAGGGTTTCAGATGTTCAATTCTATTACTACAAACCTGTAATTAGAAACCCAAATTCCCAATTTGTACCTTCCTGTTACGCTAAAACCTAATCTGCTCAAACCCAAATTCCCAATTCTAAACCCTATTCCCTAATTAAGACGCTAAAAATAGTCGATTGCAGGTGTGGAAGAGCTTGGGTCAAAATAACACTTGTTAAAACAGTTTTTTAAAAAAAAAAAAAAAAAAAAAAAAAAAAAAAAAAAAAACAGCTGGGTCTAAATTACCACTTGAACACACAGTTAAAAAAAATAATAAAGTTAATAGTTGGGTCTAAATTACCACTTGTTAAAACAGTTTAAAAATAATAATAATAATAATAAGATGTTCATCTACATGATCCCCTCGTCCTATGTTAATAAGATATCCGTTTGGTCCCAACGCGTCAATGACTTCACGATTGATTATATGGTAGGTTGATTCGGTTAATGAACAAGCGACAACTAGAATTTCACAATTGGTAGCTAGTTCAATCACATTTGGATGATACTTGTAACCTGAATTTTGCTTCTCTGTTCTGGAATAGTAACTAACTGGACAATCAAATGCATGTATTCTTTTAGCAATTGCTGACCCGATTCTTCCTAATCCTATAATCCCCATAGATTTTCCACTAACCTGCAAACAGAGTTAAACAATCAACTCTAATAATGTAAGTTACATGATAAACATTATGAGTATATGGTATTTGAAATAATTGTAATGTAATGCATATCATCATATACTCTGTTTCAAACAACCGTCTTTAATTGTGAGTTTCACGTACTAAGCTTGAGTTTTGTTTTGCACATAAGGTCTGAAACAAGCCGAGCCGAGTTCGAATCGGCTCAATTACATCCTAGTGGCAGCCAATGCCATATAAGATGCCAAATCATCCATACACATGTTATAAGAGGTCATGTGCATACAACTAGTAATTGAAAATCTATTAAATGTGTACCACTTGAACAGTTAGAAAGTACAGTCTAATAGAATAACAATACATGATAAGTTAGATATGTTTTTGTACATTTAGCCATTAAGCAACTTATGATTTTGAGATACTAATCACGATTGCAACAAATAAGAGTTACCTACCTTTGTGGCCAATTTGAAGTCTTGTTGCTTCCACAATCCATTCCTCACGAACTGATCACATGCACAGATTCTTCTAACAGTTGCTAAAATTAGGGTTATTGCTAAATCAGCGACTTCATCAGTCAAAGTATCATGTGTAGATGTAACACTAATTCCCCTTTCCTTGCATTTAACTAAATCGATTTGATCTAAACCTGAACTGACACTCGATATGATTTCTAGATACGGAAGTGATTCGATTAAAGTGGAATCAGTTCCGTTCGCTCCGTTGCCTACAATTGCCCTGATTGATTCTGAGTGGTGGTTTATGAACTCAGTTTTGGACGCAAGTTCCCATGATTTAATGAGATTGAACCGCTTTGCGACTTCATCTTGAAGATAATTGGACATGGGGGACGTAAGCCACACCCCTATTTTGTTTTACAATATATTGCTGGAGTGACGAATATGCCCTCACATGTGTGGCACATGTGAGGGCTTGCCGTTAGAGTGGTGACAGACGTTAGTAACAGGTACCAGCTGCGTAATACAATCAAACCACAGGTACCAACCAAAATAAAAATAAACTTTAGGTGTAGTGGTGAAAAACATAACAAACCACAGGTACTATCGACGTAATTTTTACTTCTATTATGCAATAATATAGCTACTTTTTTATCATCATAAGTTTACACTAATATTAGAAAAACACAACACTCATACACCCTCTATTATGTACATGCATAATAAAAATAAAATCACACATCAATAAATGATGCTCAAACAGTATTTCAAAACAACAGCTTCCAAAATTGTAAAATTGCGTACCTTCTTTTATTTGATGTATTTGAACAGCAATATCACACCATCATTCTCAAATTTTAAGGCAAAATACAATCAAATCAAAACTATACCACATAAAGAAAGGCAAATAGTAAAAAGAAGAGAGTAAGATATGTTACTTCCATTACCCTAAGTAACTAACGTACCAAGAACTATTATTAAAGCTTATGGTGTTACCCTATGACAACAGCCTCATAAATAGCAAGACCAAGTGCAGTCAACTTGCTATGCCCACAACCAGCAAGCAAAGGTTTTGTACTACACTCTGTCTCCAAAATATAACATGAATGAATACTTAAAAGGTAAATTCTATAAAACTACACCACAACTAAATCATAACCCACTATGGATATATTTCAATTTCTTGAAAACCAATACATATTACCTCAAAGTTTTTTTGATTTCAGTGGAACCAATACGAATTAAACCGTACATTTTTAGCATTATCTTCATATGGATCTTGTGCCATCCAAGAGAGCTATCCAAGTCTGAGAAAAAAATTAAAAAAAGGAACTATTACATTGTTACAATTGAAGTTATTTTTAACAAAATAACCGCTACAATACGATCTTATAATAACCTAAAAACTAATAAACACTCTTAACACCCCCGTTAGAAGCATAAAAAAGTATAGCAATACGAAACATAAAGATATAGACAATAGAGTTTTTGGTGTGAAGAACTTGAGGGGAAATTGATAGGTCAATGGAACATTGTCATTTGTCAATAACAATAAAGCATTTCTTTTTTTCATCAAGAAGCCAACATCAAAAGGATCCGCATACCTCCATACTTCTATAATGAGCATAAACATCAATATCATGTATTGGTGAGCATCTCTTCCACATTTAATTCATGGACCGAACAAAATATAACGATTTAATGAGCAAAAGATAACGAAATAAATAAAGAACTGGAAATGGAAAATTATTAAGAAGCATATTTTGCAATGTTGTTATCCCACTTAAATAGCTCACCCAGTTTATACAAATAAGTCAATATGATATTTTAACCATAAAAGACTATTCAAGACAACATGACTTTTTTGTAAGCGAGCACATGACCAGACAACTGATGTTTCAACCTCACTCTTCATATACCATGTAAACCTTGAAAATAGCATATCTAATGATGATAAAAAACAGTACAATATTTTCTGAAAAATGTCTAGAAGATACCAATTATCTCAAGAAACTTATGAGATACCCTTACGCTAAAATGATGATTTTATCTCAACTATAATACATTTTTGGAAATACCTATTATGAAAGAAATCAATGGTTCCAAACACTTTTAGGGGGTTTCTGCCTTATGGTCAAACTGGAAATTAGCTAATCAGCAAGTTGTTATACGTAACTACAAATCAATGCACAATGTACCAACTGAACAAATTTCTTCGATGTACAGTGTGATAATATTGCAACAATAAATGACATGGATTCTCACCTTGGCTTCAGGAGATGATACTATGGAAATGTGCACATCGATTCTTATGCATCATCATCAACACAGTCAGAACACACAAGTAGCTCCAGTTTCTTTGCAACTTCAATTGTCATGCCCATACATAGGATGGAAACTACGGAATAGTTGGATGTGCAAGCATTAGTAACATGTGCAAATCTGCTATCTATTTCTCTTTTAAAACACACCTTTAAACTATAGTGTAAAACACCAAACTAATACCTCCAAGTGAGCTAATATCAAGAGTTTCATACAAAACCAAATCTCTGTAAATAATACTAATAACCCATCAAGTAAAAACATCAAGTCAAAATCTTCTACTTCAAATTATGACACCATGCAACATCCATCTTCGTGTATTCATGTTCCATCACCTGAAATCTTTTTAACTACACTAACACATATTAGAATCGAAATTAATCAAGAAGCCAAACTTTAGACAACTACTATAAGTACCCAAAGCATTGATCATGTGCTCATGTTGAATGCAATAGGATAGCACAATATTTCAAAAAATATGTACTATACAAACATCATCATAATACCCTGAGAACGAATTTTGAACTTCTTTGTGGCATTTCATCGAACACTTAGTGTTCAATAAGTAATAGTAGTATTCTACATCACACACAATGTTAAGATTTCTTATCCTTCATCCACATAAACCAAAACAACCAAATGATAATTAAACATTGAATAAATCACACAGGAATAATTTAAACAATTTTAATATTTTCAAAATTAATTATAAAATTTCATACATCAAATCAAGCATAACGATTCTAAGAACCCTAAATGTACTAACCTTGAATAACATGTACTAACCTTGAATAAGCATGAGTGCATAACTGTTGAAGAACCCCAAATGCTGCTTTTAGAAATCAATGAACCATGAAGATAAATACTCAAGATATACTTATAACCAACAAAATCAAACCACAAAGAAAATTATTTGTTTACCTATATGAGAAAATCAATACGCCGATGGAAAATAAAATTGTGAAATGGGATGGGAGACGAAGAGCAGAGCGGCAGAGAGAAATCGTTGAAGAAGAAACCAAGCAAGAAAGTGAGGAAGATGGAAATTGTTTTGGTTTTTAGGGTTTATTTTGATTTGAGAGAGAGAGGAGGTGCGTTCAATATATCTTATACGGAGTAATTAATATTTTAATCTTTAATTATATAAATTTTATGTTAATGACATCATCTATATCTATATGTACTTAAAAAATTTTAATTTATTTTTGATTCTTTTGTATGAAGAGAAATTCTTTAATTATGATATCACCATGTTAGTGTTTTAATAGAATCTATAAACTAGTTTAGTGACCCGTGAATTTTACGGGTTTGGTTAAAAACCATTGTGACTTGAGACACAGTTCATGATCCAATCATTAACACCCCTCTCTTCTAAAGTGGGATCGAAAATGAATTGGGCATATTAAATCCAAACAAATTTCAAGTCCGTAACATGCATAAAAATTGTAGAAACATAAGAATATGCATTATATGCACAAAAGTTTCAAATCACCTAAGAAACTTTGGCATACATTCTTTACTTCAAAACACTAACAAACTGATTCAAAGATGTATATGAATCACTACCCTCTTATTATATACTCCGTACTAATGATCAAAACTGAAAAGAAACAGTTGAACCATAATACTAACCGAAAGAATCGAACTTATTGTGTATACAATTTTATCACCATGTTGTATTTTTCGAGTACCATATTGTTTTTTTCTTTTTTTTCCCCTGAAAAGCTAGAAGATTTTATATCACCATAAAAGATTACATATAGTATGGAGTATATTAAGGAGTATAAAGAGAAATTTGGATCATAATTATTATTTATGACATCATTAGATTAATTTAGGTATATATTTAGAAGCACATAGTACAACCTTAAAAGCACGTCATGACATCAGCGCAAACTCCCTTTTATTATATAGTATAGATACTATTTTAGATTTGAGAAATAAGATTAGGGTTCATGTATGTATATAAAAAGGTGAAGAAGAAAATAAAGGAGAAATAGGTAGGAAGACTAAGATGATCAAATCTCCCTTCTTATTATAAGATTTAACGGAACATTTTTTTAGAAACTAGTTCCAAGGAGCAGCATCATGCGTTTTAAAATCCATAGGGACTATCGACATAATTTTATGAAGATAGAGATTACTGGTATAATTTTAAGTAAACCACAAGAATCACTGGTATAATTTACTCTTATAATTATTAAAATCTTTAATTCTTAACTTTAACTTTAAATTTTTTTTATGCTATATAAAATTTGATGAAAGTTATATCAAATTAAATCACATATAAATTTAATATTTTCATATAAATTCCATCAAGTATTGTATAACACGAAAAAAATTATTTAAATATAAAGTTAAAAAGTTAAAGACTTTAAAAAGTTTAAACATGACTATTAATTTGGGAAGGATGAAGTAATAGACCACTTTATGCATATGTTAATTTGGAATCAAAAACTTAAAAGGTAGTGGTATTTTTTTGTTCGCGGAGGAAACATCACTACCGGCAAACACATTTGGTCCCACTAACGAGTAAAAATCCCGAGTGACGAGCCCCGAGCGACGAGGCTCGTAATTGGGTGAATTGCGCACATTGATGCTCCCTACGGTCAATAGTCCATTTTAATTCGATCTTGGGTGTTACCAAGATTCGAATCTGGGTCTCGTGCTTCACGGGGAACTCGGTAACCACTGGGTTATGTGTAAGACCCTAATATTTATTAAACAGAGATGTATATAGAGTACATGAAGTGTGGGTGACCTTGTGTATTTAAACAGAGGTCAGAGAATGATCTGAGCTTGGTGCGCTCAGCGCACACATAAGGGTGCGCGTGGCGCACTGTTCACTGTAGCCGGATTCTGTTCCTTTTTAATCAAATATTTTGAAGGGCTTTTTGGTAATTTCACTTGTGGACGAGTTAAGGCCAGTAGATCAGATCTTGGGGTGTCATTCACTCAAATTCCAACAACCTAATCCTATCCACTTCAATTTTAGAGAGAGTGTGAGATTCTTGTGTAAGAAAGCTCAAGCAAAGGAAGAAAGAGCTAGTTTTGAGTCTTAACTCGAGTTATAAAGTTGTTTATCTCCTCTCTAGCTACGTTTTAGTTGTAGTGGTATGTTCTAACTTTGATTTTCTTACTTTGATTTATGTATGGGTTAGGGTTTGGGTAAATGAAGAACATAAAACCCATATTTGGTGATTTGGGGTGTTCTTGGGTAAGATTGAGCCATGAAGACTCAAGAATGACTAACCTAGGGTTTCAAAGTGTTAATTGATGTTTATGAGCCTTAATTGGTTAGTTAATTACTAGTACACCTAGTTATTAAAATGATTGGGTGTTATATGGGTTAGTGGATGACCCGAAATGGGTATGTTGGCTTTAAAATGGTCAAATGAGTAACGATTGACCTAGTGGGGAAAGAAGGGTATGAAATACCCTAAATGTGTATTAGTTAGTGTAGTGACCCGAACTTTTCTATGTTTATATATATTAATTGAGATTGATATTTACATGATTAAATGTTTCCAACATGTTAAGCAATCAAACTTGTTAAGACTTGATTAATTGAAATAGGTTTCATATAGACAATTGACCACCCAAGTTGACCGGTGATTCACGAACGTTAAAACTTGTAAAAACTATATGATGACATATATATGGATATATATATATATATTGTTAACATGATACTATGATAAGTAAACATATCATTAAGTATATTAACAATGAACTACATATGTAAAAACAAGACTACTAACTTAATGATTTTTAAACGAGACATATATGTAACGATTATCGTTGTAAAGACATTTAATGTATATATATCATATTAAGAGATATTCATACATGATAATATCATGATAATATAATAATTTAAAATCTCATTTGATATTATAAACATTGGGTTAACAACATTTAACAAGATCGTTAACCTAAAGGTTTCAAAACAACACTTACATGTAACGACTAACGATGACTTAACGACTCAGTTAAAATGTATATACATGTAGTGTTTTAATATGTATTTATACACTTTTGAAAGACTTCAATACACTTATCAAAATACTTCTACTTAACAAAAATGCTTACAATTACATCCTCGTTCAGTTTCATCAACAATTCTACTCGTATGCACCCGTATTCGTACTCGTACAATACACAGCTTTTAGATGTATGTACTATTGGTATATACACTCCAATGATCAGCTCTTAGCAGCCCATGTGAGTCACCTAACACATATGGGAACCACCATTTGGCAACTAGCAAGAAATATCTCATAAAATTACAAAAATATGAGTAATCATTCATGACTTATTTACATGAAAATAAAATTACATATCCTTTATATCTAATCCATACACCAACGACCAAAAACACCTACAAACACTTTCATTCTTCAATTTTCTTCATCTAATTGATCTCTCTCAAGTTCTATCTTCAAGTTCTAAGTATTCTTCATATATTCTACAAGTTCTAGTTACATAAAATCAAGAATACTTTCAAGTTTGCTAGCTCACTTCCAATCTTGTAAGGTGATCATCCAACCTCAAGAAATCTTTGTTTCTTACAGTAGGTTATCATTCTAATACAAGGTAATAATCATATTAAACTTTGGTTCAATTTCTATAACTATAACAATCTTATTTCAAGTGATGATCTTACTTGAACTTGTTTTCGTGTCATGATTCTGCTTCAAGAACTTCGAGCCATCCAAGGATCCGTTGAAGCTAGATCCATTTTTCTCTTTTCTAGTAGTTTTATCCAAGGAACTTAAGGTAGTAATGATGTTCATAACATCATTCGATTCATACATATAAAGCTATCTTATTCGAAGGTTTAAACTTGTAATACTAGAACATAGTTTAGTTAATTCTAAACTTGTTCGCAAACAAAAGTTAATCCTTCTAACTTGACTTTTAAAATCAACTAAACACATGTTCTATATCTATATTATATGCTAACTTAATGATTTAAAACCTGGAAACACGAAAAACACCGTAAAACCGGATTTACGCCGTCGTAGTAACACCGCGGGCTGTTTTGGGTTAGTTAATTAAAAACTATGATAAACTTTGATTTAAAAGTTGTTATTCTGAGAAAATGATTTTTATTATGAACATGAAACTATATCCAAAAATTATGGTTAAACTCAAAGTGGAAGTATGTTTTCTAAAATGGTCATCTAGACGTCGTTCTTTCGACTGAAATGACTACCTTTACAAAAATGACTTGTAACTTATTTTTCCGACTATAAACCTATACTTTTTATGTTTAGATTCATAAAATAGAGTTCAATATGAAACCATAGCAATTTGATTCACTCAAAACGGATTTAAAATGAAGAAGTTATGGGTAAAACAAGATTGGATAATTTTTCTCATTTTAGCTACGTGAAAATTGGTAACAAATCTATTCCAACCATAACTTAATCAACTTGTATTGTATATTATGTAATCTTGAGATACCATAGACACGTATACAATGTTTCGACCTATCATGTCGACACATCTATATATATTTCGGAACAACCATAGACACTCTATATGTGAATGTTGGAGTTAGCTATACAGGGTTGAGGTTGATTCCAAAATATATATAGTTTGAGTTGTGATCAATACTGAGATACGTATACACTGGGTCGTGGATTGATTCAAGATAATATTTATCGATTTATTTCTGTACATCTAACTGTGGACAACTAGTTGTAGGTTACTAACAAGGACAGCTGACTTAATAAACTTAAAACATCAAAATATATTAAAAGTGTTGTAAATATATTTTGAACATACTTTGATATATATGTATATATTGTTATAGGTTCGTGAATCAACCAGTGGCCAAGTCTTACTTTCCAACGAAGTAAAAATCTGTGAAAGTGAGTTATAGTCCCACTTTTAAAATCTAATATTTTTGGGATGAGAATACATGCAGGTTTTATAAATGATTTACAAAATAGACACAAGTACGTGAAACTACATTCTATGGTTGAATTATCGAAATCGAATATGCCCCTTTTTATTAAGTCTGGTAATCTAAGAATTAGGGAACAGACACCCTAATTGACGCGAATCCTAAAGATAGATCTATTGGGCCTAACAAACCCCATCCAAAGTACCGGATGCTTTAGTACTTCGAAATTTATATCATATCCGAAGGGTGTCCCGGAATGATGGGGATATTCTTATATATGCATCTTGTTAATGTCGGTTACCAGGTGTTCACCATATGAATGATTTTTATCTCTATGTATGGGATGCGTATTGAAATATGAAATCTTGTGGTCTATTGTTACGATTTGATATATATAGGTTAAACCTATAACTCACCAACATTTTTGTTGACGTTTAAAGCATGTTTATTCTCAGGTGATTATTAAGAGCTTCCGCTGTCGCATACTTAAATAAGGATGAGATTTGGAGTCCATGCTTGTATGATATTGTGTAAAAACTGCATTCAAGAAACTTATTTTGTTGTAACAAATTTGTATTGTAAACCATTATGTAATGGTCGTGTGTAAACAGGATATTTTAGATTATCATTATTTGATAATCTACGTAAATCTTTTTAAATCTTTATTGATGAAATAAAGGTTATGGTTTGTTTTAAAATGAATGCAGTCTTTGAAAAACGTCTCATATAGAGGTCAAAACCTCGCAACGAAATCAATTAATATGGAACGTTTTTAATCAATAAGAACGGGACATTTCAGTTGGTATCCGAGCGTTGGTCTTAGAGAACCAGAATTTTGCATTAGTGTGTCTTATCGAGTTTGTTAGGATGCATTAGTGAGTCTGGACTTCGACCGTGTTTACTTGAAAAATGATTGCTTAACAAATTTTGTTGGAAACTATATATTTTTAACATGTGAATATTATGTGATATATTAATCTCTTAACGTGTTTGATATTATGTGATAGATGTCTACCTCTAGAACAAGTCCCATTGACTCACCTAATAATAATGAAGAGTCAAATGTAAATTGGAATGATTCGTGGACTGATTCACAAGTTCCCGAAGAGGAACCGGAAGAAGAGTCAGAACCGGAAGAAGAATCGGAACCGGAAGAAGAATCGGAACCAGATGAAGAAATAGAACCGGTGGGGGAAATAATAAAACGGTTAAGTAAAAGAAAATCCTCAACCAACCGACCAAGGTTAATTATGGTCAATGGTGTTTCCGCCAAGGAAGCAAAATATTGGGAGGATTACCAATTCTCCGATGAATCGGATTCCGATGAGAATTCCTATGATGTTATAGAAATTACCCCAACTGAATTTAAAAAGGCAAAAGAAACTAATAAGGGAAAGGGCATAAAAATAGAGAAATCTAATTCAAACCCCGATGAACTTTATATGTATCGTCAACCCCCGAAGTCCTTAAGTTGTAACAATGACCCGGGAACCTCTAAACCACCAGGTTTTTCTAAACCAATGTGGAAAACGACGGCTCGTATTAGGGGAACATCATATATCCCTAGAAACTTGGCAAAACGAACCAAAATCGAAGAAGAAGAAACAAGCGAGTCTGAATAAGATAGTTGTATTCGTGTGGTGTAATATATGTAATATAGTGTGCTTATGCTTTATGATATATGTAAAAATTGCTTGTATTAATAAGTATTTTTTTATGAATCTAACTCTTGTCTATTTTACAGTATAAAAACACAAAATGGATAGACAACCCAATATTTTAAGAGACCTACCCGGAGACATGATTGATGAAATCTTGTCTAGAGTCGGTCAGAATTCTTCGGCACAACTATTTAAGGCGAGATCAGTTTGTAAGACATTCGAAGAACGTTCCAAGAATGTCTTGGTTTATAAAAGGCTTTCGTTCGAAAGATGGGGGATATCACATTGGGAAATCCATAAGTTACGATGTGTTTACTTTGACGCATATATTGCGGGGAACCCAAATGCTATTTTACGCAATGGGTTAAGAAATTATTTTGACTCAATATATCCGAATATTGGACTTCGTGATTTAGAAAAAGCGGCTAACATGCAACATAAAGAAGCATGTTATGCTTACGGATTAGTAATGTTCGCTTCTCACCAAAGTGAGAACAAGAACATCGGGCTACAACTATTAAACAAAACGTTTCCACAAGTGACGGAGTCGGTAATTGGGGTAAGAAATGAGGTTTTTAGATTGTTACGGGACTGTTGGACATTACGTAACCCTCGCCCCTTTGACGACGTTACAACACGCTGTCTTATCAACGGCCATAATGGTTATGTTCCACAAGACCAAGGATGGGAAGTAATCCTAGTAAAACCAGAATGCATGACTTGTTTCTGGACGTATGAATTACGTGTCTTTATTGCCTTTGCTGAACGACTTGTGTACTAGCTAGAATTATCTTCACAACCATCTTGTATCAAATTTATTGTGTGCTATATTTCATGCTATATGTAAAATAAGCGGTATTGTAAGTTTGTAAAATATTGTGTAAAAGTTTGAACGCGAAATATTATTATAATCAGTTTTTCATATAGAATTGTGGTAGTTGAATTGTATATTAGCTACTAAGTATGAACTTAACGGGTAGGTACTACCCGAATTTAAACTTATAAAACGCTAATATGAAGAAAAAGCTTTTATAAATGAGTTCATATTATGCTACGAAATACTATTAACTACTCTTAACATTCTGTATGATTAACTTGTTCTATTTGACTATTTTGAAGAAAATGGCACCGACTACTCGACACACCTTGAATATGAATGAAGAGGAATTCCGTACTTTTCTAGCTTCAAACATAGCCGCAGTACAGGCTGTGCTACATACCAACAATAACCTTGGATCTAGCAGTACAGGAAATCGTGTAGGATGCACCTACAAAGAATTCACTGCCTGCAAACCTTTGGAATTTGATGGAACCGAAGGACCGATCGGATTGAAACGGTGGACCGAGAAGGTCGAATCGGTGTTTGTCATAAGTAAGTGTACTGAAGAGGACAAAGTGAAGTACGCTACGCATACCTTCACAGGTTCTGCGTTAACATGGTGGAATACCTATCTAGAGCAAGTGGGACAAGACGATGCGTACGCACTACCGTGGTCAGCATTCAAGCACTTGATGAACGAGAAGTACCGTCCCAGAACCGAGGTCAATAAGCTCAAGACAGAACTTAGAGGGTTACGAACCCAAGGATTTGATATTACCACGTACGAAAGACGATTCACAGAATTATGCCTATTGTGTCCGGGAGCGTTCGAAGATGAGGAAGAGAAGATAGACGCGTTTGTGAAAGGATTACCGGAAAGAATCCAAGAAGATATAAGTTCACACGAGCCCGCCTCCATACAACAGGCATGTAGAATGGCTCACAAACTAGTGAACCAGATTGAAGAAAGAATTAAAGAACAGACTGCTGAAGAGACCAATGTGAAGCAAGTCAAAAGAAAGTGGGAGGAAAACGGTGATAAGAATCACCAATACAACAACAACAGCAATTACAACAATAATCACAACAATTATCCCAACAATCGTAACATCAATCGCAACTACAACAAACGGCCCAACAATAACAACAACAACAACAACAACAGCAACTACAACAATCATCCCAACAACAATAACAACCGCAACAACAACAACAATCAGAAGCAGCTATGCCAAAGGTGTGAAAAGTATCACTCGGGGTTCTGCACCAAATTTTGCAACAAGTGTAAAAGAAATGGTCATAGCGCGGCGAAGTGTGAGGTCTACGGACCAGGGGTTAATAGAACGAAAGGAACAAATGGTGTCGGAACGAGTAATGGCGGAGCAAGTAGTGTCGGAGCAAGTTATGCCATTGTAGTTTGTTATAAATGTGGAAAACCGGGCCACATCATTAGAAATTGCCCAAACCAGGAGAACACGAATGGACAAGGCCGCAGAAGAGTTTTCAATATTAATGCGGCAGAGGCACAGGAAGACCCGGAGCTTGTTACGGGTACGTTTCTTATTGACAATAAATCTGCTTACGTTTTATTTGATTCGGGTGCGGATAGAAGCTATATGAGTAGAGATTTTTGTGCTAAATTAAGTTGTCCATTGACGCCTTTGGATAGTAAATTTTTACTCGAATTAGCAAACGGTAAATTAATTTCAGGAGATAATATATGTCGGAATCGAGAAATTAAACTGGTTAGCGAAACATTTAAGATTGATTTGATACCAGTAGAGTTAGGGAGTTTTGATGTGATAATCGGTATGGACTGGTTGAAAGAAGTGAAAGCAGAGATCGTTTGTTACAAAAATGCAATTCGCATTATACGAGAAAAAAGGAAAACCCTTAATGGTGTACGGAGAAAAGGGCAACACGAAGCTACATCTTATTAGTAATTTGAAGGCACAAAAACTAATAAGAAAAGGTTGCTATGCTGTTCTAGCACACGTCGAGAAAGTACAAACTGAAGAAAAGAGCATCAATGATGTTCCCGTCGCAAAAGAATTTCCCGATGTATTTCCGAAAGAATTACCGGGATTACCCCCACATCGATCCGTTGAATTTCAAATAGATCTTGTACCAGGAGCTGCACCAATAGCTCGTGCTCCTTACAGACTCGCACCCAGCGAGATGAAAGAACTGCAAAGCCAATTACAAGAACTTTTAGAGCGTGGTTTCATTCGACCAAGCACATCACCGTGGGGAGCTCCTGTTTTGTTTGTCAAGAAGAAAGATGGTACATTCAGGTTGTGTATCGACTACCGAGAGTTGAACAAACTTACCATCAAGAATCGCTACCCACTACCGAGAATCGATGACTTATTTGATCAACTACAAGGCTCGTCTGTTTATTCAAAGATTGACTTACGTTCCGGGTATCATCAAATGCGGGTGAAAGAAGATGATATTCCAAAGACTGCTTTCAGAACACGTTACGGTCATTACGAGTTTATGGTCATGCCGTTTGGTTTAACTAATGCACCAGCTGTGTTCATGGACCTTATGAACCGAGTGTGTGGACCATACCTTGCCAAGTTTGTCATTGTTTTCATTGATGACATACTTATTTACTCAAAGAATGACCCAGAATACGGTGAACATTTGAGAAAGGTGTTAGAAGTATTGAGGAAGGAAGAATTGTACGCTAAGTTTTCAAAGTGTGCATTTTTGTTGGAAGAAGTTCAATTCCTCGGTCACATAGTGAACAAAGAAGGTATTAAGGTGGATCCGGCAAAGATAGAAACTGTTGAAAAGTGGGAAACCCCGAAAACTCCGAAACACATACGCTAATTTTTAGGACTAGCTGGTTACTACAGAAGGTTCATCCAAGACTTTTCCAGAATAGCAAAACCCTTGACTGCATTAACGCATAAAGGGAAGAAATTTGAATGGAATGATGAACAAGAGAAAGCGTTTCAGTTATTGAAGAAAAAGCTAACTACGGCACCTATATTGTCATTGCCTGAAGGGAATGATGATTTTGTGATTTATTTTGACGCATCAAAGCAAGGTCTCGGTTGTGTATTAATGCAACGAACGAAGGTGATTGCTTATGCGTCTAGACAATTGAAGATTCACGAGCAAAATTATACGACGCATGATTTGGAATTAGGCGCGGTTGTTTTTGCATTAAAGACTTGGAGGCACTACTTATATGGGGTCAAAAGTATTATATATACCGACCACAAAAGTCTTCAACACATATTTAATCAGAAACAACTGAATATGAGGCAGCGTAGGTGGATTGAATTGTTGAATGATTACGACTTTGAGATTCGTTACCACCCGGGGAAGGCAAATGTGGTAGCCGATGCCTTGAGCAGGAAGGACAGAGAACCCATTCGAGTAAAATCTATGAATATAATGATTCATAATAACCTTACTACTCAAATAAAGGAGGCGCAACAAGGAGTTTTAAAAGAGGGAAATTTAAAGGATGAAATACCCAAAGGATCGGAGCAGCATCTTAATATTCGGGAAGACGAAACCCGGTATAGGGCTGAAAGGATTTAGGTACCAAAATTTGGAGATATGAGAGAAATGGTACTTAGAGAAGCTCATAAAACCAGATACTCAATACATCCTGGAACGGGGAAGATGTACAAGGATCTCAAGAAACATTTTTGGTGGCCAGGTATGAAAGCCGATGTTGCTAAATACGTAGGAGAATGTTTGACGTGTTCTAAGGTCAAAGCTGAGCATCAGAAACCATCAGGTCTACTTCAACAACCCGAAATTCCAGAATGGAAATGGGAAAACATTACCATGGATTTCATCACTAAATTGCCAAGGACTGCAAGTGGTTTTGATACTATTTGGGTAATAGTTGATCGTCTCACCAAATCAGCACACTTCCTGCCAATAAGAGAAGATGACAAGATGGAGAAGTTAGCACGACTGTATTTGAAGGAAGTCGTCTCCAGACATGGAATACCAATCTCTATTATCTCTGATAGGGATGGCAGATTTATTTCAAGATTCTGGCAGACATTACAGCAAGCATTAGGAACTCGTCTAGACATGAGTACTGCCTATCATCCACAAACTGATGGGCAGAGTGAAAGGACGATACAAACGCTTGAAGACATGCTACGAGCATGTGTTATTGATTTCGGAAACAGTTGGGATCGACATCTACCGTTAGCAGAATTTTCCTACAACAACAGCTACCATTCAAGCATTGAGATGTCACCGTTTGAAGCACTTTATGGTAGAAAGTGCAGGTTTCCAATTTGTTGGAGTGAAGTGGGGGATAGACAGATTACGGGTCCGGAGATTATACAAGAAACTACCGAGAAGATCATCCAAATTCAACAACGGTTGAAAACCGCCCAAAGTCGACAAAAGAGCTACGCTGACATTAAAAGAAAAGATATAGAATTTGAAATTGGAGAGATGGTCATGCTTAAAGTTGCACCTTGGAAAGGCGTTGTTCAATTTGGTAAACGAGGGAAATTAAATCCAAGGTATATTGGACCATTCAAGATTATTGATCGTGTCGGACCAGTAGCTTACCGATTTGAGTTACCTCAACAACTCGCGGCTGTACATAACACTTTCCACGTCTCGAATTTGAAGAAATGTTTTGCTAAAGAAGATCTCACTATTCCGTTAGATGAAATCCAAATCAACGAAAAACTCCAATTCATCGAAGAACCCGTCGAAATAATGGATCGTGAGGTTAAAAGACTTAAGCAAAACAAGATACCAATTGTTAAGGTTCGATGGAATGCTCGTAGAGGACCCGAGTTCACCTGGGAGCGTGAAGATCAGATGAAGAAGAAATACCCACATCTATTTCCAGAAGATTCGTCAACACCTTCAACAGCTTAAAATTTCGGGACGAAATTTATTTAACGGGTAGGAACTGTAGTGACCCGAACTTTTCCATGTTTATATATATTAATTGAGATTGATATTTACATGATTAAATGTTTCCAACATGTTAAGCAATCAAACTTGTTAAGACTTGATTAATTGAAATAGGTTTCATATAGACAATTGACCACCCAAGTTGACCGGTGATTCACGAACGTTAAAACTTGTAAAAACTATATGATGACATATATATGGATATATATATATATATATTGTTAACATGATACTATGATAAGTAAACATATCATTAAGTATATTAACAATGAACTACATATGTAAAAACAAGACTACTAACTTAATGATTTTTAAACGAGACATATATGTAACGATTATCGTTGTAAAGACATTTAATGTATATATATCATATTAAGAGATATTCATACATGATAATATCATGATAATATAATAATTTAAAATCTCATTTGATATTATAAACATTGGGTTAACAACATTTAACAAGATTGTTAACCTAAAGGTTTCAAAACAACACTTACATGTAACGACTCAGTTAAAATGTATATACATGTAGTGTTTTAATATGTATTTATACACTTTTGAAAGACTTCAATACACTTATCAAAATACTTCTACTTAACAAAAATGCTTACAATTACATCCTCGTTCAGTTTCATCAACAATTCTACTCGTATGCACCCGTATTCGTACTCGTACAATACACAGCTTTTAGATGTATGTACTATTGATATATACACTCCAATGATCAGCTCTTAGCAGCCCATGTGAGTCACCTAACACATGTGGGAACCACCATTTGGCAACTAGCAAGAAATATCTCATAAAATTACAAAAATATGAGTAATCATTCATGACTTATTTACATGAAAACAAAATTACATATCCTTTATATCTAATCCATACACCAACGACCAAAAACACCTACAAACACTTTCATTCTTCAATTTTCTTCATCTAATTGATCTCTCTCAAGTTCTATCTTCAAGTTCTAAGTATTCTTCATATATTCTACAAGTTCTAGTTACATAAAATCAAGAATACTTTCAAGTTTGCTAGCTCACTTCCAATCTTGTAAGGTGATCATCCAACCTCAAGAAATCTTTGTTTCTTACAGTAGGTTATCATTCTAATACAAGGTAATAATCATATTCAAACTTTGGTTCAATTTCTATAACTATAACAATCTTATTTCAAGTGATGATCTTACTTGAACTTGTTTCGTGTCATGATTCTGCTTCAAGAACTTCGAGCCATCCAAGGATCCGTTGAAGCTAGATCCATTTTTCTCTTTTCCAGTAGGTTTATCCAAGGAACTTAAGGTAGTAATGATGTTCATAACATCATTTGATTCATACATATAAAGCTATCTTATTCGAAGGTTTAAACTTGTAATCACTAGAACATAGTTTAGTTAATTCTAAACTTGTTCGCAAACAAAAGTTAATCCTTCTAACTTGACTTTTAAAATCAACTAAACACATGTTCTATATCTATATGATATGCTAACTTAATGATTTAAAACCTGGAAACACGAAAAACACCGTAAAACCGGATTTACGCCGTCGTAGTAACACCGCGGGCTGTTTTGGGTTAGTTAATTAAAAACTATGATAAACTTTGATTTAAAAGTTGTTATTCTGAGAAAATGATTTTTATTATGAACATGAAACTATATCAAAAAATTATGGTTAAACTCAAAGTGGAAGTATGTTTTCTAAAATGGTCATCTAGACGTCGTTCTTTCGACTGAAATGACTACCTTTACAAAAATGACTTGTAACTTATTTTTCCGACTATAAACCTATACTTTTTCTGTTTAGATTCATAAAATAGAGTTCAATATGAAACCATAGCAATTTGATTCACTCAAAACGGATTTAAAATGAAGAAGTTATGGGTAAAACAAGATTGGATAATTTTTCTCATTTTAGCTACGTGAAAATTGGTAACAAATCTATTCCAACCATAACTTAATCAACTTGTATTGTATATTATGTAATCTTGAGATACCATAGACACGTATACAATGTTTCGACCTATCATGTCGACACATCTATATATATTTCGGAACAACCATAGACACTCTATATGTGAATGTTGGAGTTAGCTATACAGGGTTGAGGTTGATTCCAAAATATATATAGTTTGAGTTGTGATCAATACTGAGATACGTATACACTGGGTCGTGGATTAATTCAAGATAATATTTATCGATTTATTTCTGTACATCTAACTGTGGACAACTAGTTGTAGGTTACTAACAAGGACAGCTGTGACGATTGCTCCAAATCCATATGGACGAACACGTCATTCATTGATTTCATTGCGAGGTATTTGACCTCTATATGATACGTTTTGTAAACATTGCATTCTTTTGAAAAGGCACACCATAAATGAATATTTAAATCAAAGGTTTTCGACATCTGATGATTTCTACATATAGACAATCACCATAAATAATAGTTTACAACATCATTTCTGTTGACAATGCAGTCAAAATAAGATACATGGTGATGATTTGGTAAATGCAACGTCTCCTTGAAAAATATGTCATGCAAGACTCCATGCACATAGCTTGTTTAACATCTAAGCAAACAGCGGAAGACTTCTAGGAAACCTGAGAATAAACATGCTAACAAGTGTCAACACAAAGGTTGGTGAGTTCATAGTTTTAATGTTGCTCATAATCTGTATATAAAGGTGGATCACAAGATTTCAGTTGTTTAATCCAGAAACGTTTATCAATAGATTCTACATAACAGAGCACCCTGGTAACTAAACTTTAACGCTTATATAATTTGTACCCTTTGTATAATCATCTTAATAATACACGCAAACCAACGTATACGCTTCTCAAATAGCATACGTCCGTTAAAAGGCTAGCGCTCTAGCTCGGACGGGGATGTCAAGCCCTATGGATCCATATACTACTACTCGCGCCCACCAGTTCTTATAACCGGCAGTTACTAGTTACCAAAGCTAAGGGATTTTCGGTTCAAACTCAGTATAGAATTTAGTATGTACTTGTGTCCATTGTTTAAAATAAAGTGCATGTATTCTCAGCCCAAAAATATATATTGCAAAAGTAATTAAAAAGGGAGCAATGAAACTCACGCATATAAATATTGTAAATCAGTTTATAAAGCATTTGCATGTATTCTCAGCCCAAAAATGTAGAGAGTAAAAGGGATCTTATGAAACTCACTATTTAATATTGATATACAATATTGTAGAAAAGCACGTAGACGCATCGGAGATGATAAACACGAGGTTTGATTCACAAAAATACCCTCGAACATTACCCATAATTTCCTTGGCAATAACCCATATTTTCCTTAGCTCTAGCTCGCTTGGAAACACGTTTTGAAAATTACTTGGACAGCACTCCGTCGTAATATTTTATGTACATTATTATTTTTGTATCGCAAAAATAATAACATTAATAATAAAAATAATAAGATTAATAATAATCTTATTAATAATAATAATAATAATAATAATAATAATAATAATAATAATAATAATAAATAATATTACGGAGTATATCTATATTTGTGTATGTGTGTGATTATCTCGAGCCAAAAACTGCAATTTATAGAACCTGGCCTGAAATCTGGAGTCATGCGACTCGCATGGAAATGGCCTTCTGGCCATGCGACTCGCATGAGGACCAGGGACAGCTCACATTCTTTTGTATTTTAGTTTGTCGACATATTTAAATATAATATATATTATATTTAATTTATATAATTATTTATATATTATATTATATTTACGTGCATAGTTAACTTGTAACTTTTGTTCCGATAAGTCGTACGTTGTTACTTGACTTATGTCCCGGTTCCGGTTTCTCGAATGTCCTTTCGTACGCTGAGAAAACTTGCATTTTACATTTCGTGACTCGTACCTTTGTTAAAATATAGCCTTAAATTATTCCTAAACTATACCACTCAAAGTATATCTTAAACTTTCGAGTATTTTGGTCATTTACTTCTATAAATCATCGTCTCACTATTTGTTAAAATACATTTTTAAAATAGTGGTTTACTGTAGCAAAGTTAATTTTACTGTAGTAAATAGTGATTTTCGAAAATACTGTAGCATTTTGGGTACTGTAGCAATTTGAAAATACTTTATCAAATTAGTGTTTTACTGGTTCATCTTAAACGTTTTAGTTAACTTATCTAAATATCAATCAAATCAATAATCGAATGTTACTATCGTTTACTAAATAACTTGAATTCATATATATTCAATTAGATATATAAACCAATAAGTTTAATGTACGGTATTATGCAATGAAAACTTTGTTACGTTTTCAAGTTATAGTATATATATGTATCTATTTACATATAATTGTTCGCGAATCGTTGAGAAAATCGAAGGGTACTTGAATAGTTCAAAAATTTTGAGATTCAGTTTTACAGACTTTGTTTATCGTGTCGAAATCATTAATCCTTTAAAGATTAAGTTTAAATTTAGTCGCAAATTTTCGGGTCATTACAGTACCTACCCGTTAAAGAAATTTCGTCCCGAAATTTGGTGAAGGAAAGTTTAATAACGTAGATCAGGATATTCTTGTATCAAAGAATATGATATAGTTTGAATTCTCATCATGAATTCGTTTGTTCATAAAATCCTCATCAAAAGGATATAATAGAATGAAATGTTTTGTATACCTTAAATTAGTCGAGTTCCGTTTATGAATAGCGTGAGTTAAATAAATAACAAGTTTTTCACCTATGTGTAAATATGGATAAAACAATTCGATTACACGGATAGTATGAGTGAAATTATCACAAAATAGTGAAATGAGGTAATTAAAGCTTCGTCTTATCGTTTGACGTAGTCAGAGTTGATTTCCGGAATTTAGGGAATAGAAAATCTTCATAATCTAAATAAGATTTCATTCTTCGGAATTTGCGGAAATTAGGATTTTCTTTGATTAAATGTGTAATCTGCCTCGATTGCTATGTCTGATATTTCGCTTTAAATTGACCTCTTCCGTCTCATTATTTTCACCATCCCTACTTTCTTCCCCAATTAATACATTCATAAGATTGTGAAAATGCTCAATCCAGTTCTGGTTCTTGACCTAATATTGACGTTTGCCACAATCATCCTTCTTTTCCAGCTCCCACCAGAAGAATCTGTTTATTTCTATTATGCTCTAGGGATTGTTGTATTTATCATTCTCCCGTGTCTTTATCTTGCTATTCGCATAGACATACATGGTTTATGATCTTTCTTGTTTGCTGTGATGTATACTCCTGTTCATATTCCGAAGTTCCAGGTTTTTGTTTTCTCTTCCCGACCTCAAGTCAAGCGAATAATGGTCCATAATTCGTAGGTATGAATTTCAGAATAAACATAATTAATGTTCTAAGAAAGAAACGGTAATGGCACAATCTGACTTGTCAAATTACCAGAATATCCGAAAAAGACCGAATCATCAAGAAATATATTTTCTTGATATATTTGGAGATTATATAGAATGAAAGAGTTATGTAACATGGTTTATGATGAGGGTGTGATCTGTGAACCTTTGTCACGTTCCATTAGAAACTCAACATGACTTACTGTAATATAATCACGTTGATCAAGTGTCATTATATTATACTAATTCATGCTTCAGTTCCCAACATTACTTCAAAACATTTATATTTTAAACTTGAAAGTTTCAGAATTTAGAAACTAAAATAGTTTCTTTTATGGTGTAACACAGATATCGTAAAGAGAAAATTGATTTTCGATAAGAATGATTATGAAATTATCTCCAAAAATATGGAGGATATTTATAATGAAAGATACGATGATATCTTAGAATTTCTAGTATCAGAGGATGATGAAGAATATTGTCCGCAAGGGTTTAGATTCGGAAGCAAGGTATTCGTTAATGGCTTCAACAGATACTGAATCATTTGGATTCTTTGAAGACAGGTTTCGTCCTTGTGATTTATCCACAGCCTCTTTCATATTTTGCTCAATCCGTTTTCCAGTTCCAAGATTTCTCTTTTTCTCACCTTTACCACCATACTATTCTTTATCATCAAACGTTTGACTGTTAAGGTCGTTTACAGTTTTTGCTACTTCATCAACATTTTTCCAAAATTCGGAGAACTAGTTTCGTAGTTTGGGGTGTTTTTCGGAAACTTCACATTCAAAGTATGTAAGTCCAAGAGGTAGATGTTATATGTACACATATAACTGTTGGCGTAGACGTGCTACAAGATTTCAAAATACTGATTGCTAATTCCTGATAGTTGGTATGGTAATTGCCGTTACAAGATGTGGATGAGTACATGATACGGTTTCAATGAGTATAAGGATTTTTCGGAAGGTCAAAGATCAATGAAGTTGTTGGTAAATTTACTGCTAATGTGGTGGAACATGAAAGGTTCCTCAGTAACAAAAACGTATATGCCAAAGTTACAAGTCTGAAAGGTCGTCGTTGACTGGTTGAACGGTTGATAATACTGGATACTTTTGGAAAGGAATTGCAAGGTTATTTTCAGTAATAACAATGCTAAAGGATCTTTCACATTTTTGAAGTCAAAGTATAGCTTTGAAAGATGTAGAGATCTAAGAATGATGTCACCCGTTAAATCTTGACTTGGATTCTGATCCGTCAATATCAGAATATGTAATTGAATTTGTATGAAAACGATTGTATATCGCTGTGAGCATAATTAATAATTTTTGAATCAAAGTTGAAGAATGTACAGTGTAACATATTAATTGTGAACTTATATATTCCCGAGTATTACCTACCCGTTAAAGATTTCACAATTAATATTTTGTACAAAAGAATTTTCATTACAGTCTTTATGAAAATATATGTATGTATATTTCTTCAGATGTAATACAGATTTAATGAGTTAATATCATATTAAGCTCATTTGATTTTTGACTTGAATTAGAAATGAATAATCTCTAAAACATTAAAGATTTAATAATCTTTACGGAGTATTTCACTAATAAAATCAATACTTCATTATTTATTCTTATTGATATTCCTTGGTGAAGGGTGTTGATATTCGTGGAATTCTTGCAAACTTCGCAAGATGCAAATGATGTTTTCTAGAAAGTTTCGAGTGCATCGAAGATGAAAGTGTAAAATCAACCATGTTATTGAATAATACACTTGGTTTATTATGAAATGAAATTCATTGAATTGAAACAGAGATTGTAGTTATCGATGATTAAGCCGTTAATGAAGGATGTACATCATTGCATATTAGTAATATGAACTAACCGAGTAGTACCTACCAGTTAAGATTCACACGTAATAGCTTAGTACGAAAATATTTATTTTGATTTCAAAATTCATATATATTAAATATACATAAAATTTCTTCAGGGGAAATGAGTTAATACTTCATCGGTTATTGTTGCTGGTATTTCTTGGTAACTACGGTGCGTATGACGTTGATGCTCGTGGAACAGATTGTGAAGTTGAGGTTTGCGATGCGGATGTTGTTGGTGGTGGTAATGGTACTGTTGGTGTTATTGTTGGTGGTACTGTTGATGTCGGTGATGCTGCTGGTGCTTGTAACCTTTGCACCATATTCTCCAAAGCCACTACCCGAGCGCGAAGCTCGTTGACTTCTTCTACTACACCGGGATGATTGTCGATTTGGACGAGCGGACGAATAAGATTTAGAATGTGAGATAGTATATAATCATGACTAGATACTCTGGAAATGAGAGAGAAAATGGTATTACGAACAGGTTCGCCGGTAAGTGCTTCAGGTTCTTCGCCAAGAGGGCAATGTGGTGGATGGAAGGGATCGCCTTCTTCTTGTCTCCAATAATTAAGTAGGCTACGAACCCATCCCCAATTCATCCAGAATAGATGATGGCTAATTGGTTGATCCATTCCAGTTACACTTTCTTCAGAGTTCAGGAGAATATCCATATCGGAATAGCTGTCGGAATTTAAGGAATTTGAACTAGATACGGGATCCATCTTGTATAATTAGATAGATGATTTTTGATATGAAATAGATTATAGAATTTAGTTTGGTATTCTTCAATACATAATTTACATATGTATATATAATACCAAATTTCATAAATCACGGAGAAATTTTCGGAAGATGTCAGGAAAAGTTTACAGTAACAGATACGCTAAGATATGAATTTTTGTCTATACACTATTTATGCAATCAATGCAGTAAAACGTGTCTAGACTTAAGAATGATAAGCATGTAATTTTCGACAAAAAAATGATAAGCAAAACTTTTAACATGCAGACACAGTCGAAGTCCAGACTTACTAATGCATCTTAACAACTATCAGTTAGACACATTCATGCAAGACCTGGTTCGCTAGGACCAACGCTCTGATACCAACTGTGACGATTGCTCCAAATCCATATGGACGAACACGTCATTCATTGATTTCATTGCGAGGTATTTGACCTCTATATGATACGTTTTGTAAACATTGCATTCTTTTGAAAAGGCACACCATAAATGAATATTTAAATCAAAGGTTTTCGACATCTGATGATTTCTACATATAGACAATCACCATAAATAATAGTTTACAACATCATTTCTGTTGACAATGCAGTCAAAATAAGATACATGGTGATGATTTGGTAAATGCAACGTCTCCTTGAAAAATATGTCATGCAAGACTCCATGCACATAGCTTGTTTAACATCTAAGCAAACAGCGGAAGACTTCTAGGAAACCTGAGAATAAACATGCTAACAAGTGTCAACACAAAGGTTGGTGAGTTCATAGTTTTAATGTTGCTCATAATCTGTATATAAAGGTGGATCACAAGATTTCAGTTGTTTAATCCAGAAACGTTTATCAATAGATTCTACATAACAGAGCACCCTGGTAACTAAACTTTAACGCTTATATAATTTGTACCCTTTGTATAATCATCTTAATAATACACGCAAACCAACGTATACGCTTCTCAAATAGCATACGTCCGTTAAAAGGCTAGCGCTCTAGCTCGGACGGGGATGTCAAGCCCTATGGATCCATATACTACTACTCGCGCCCACCAGTTCTTATAACCGGCAGTTACTAGTTACCAAAGCTAAGGGATTTTCGGTTCAAACTCAGTATAGAATTTAGTATGTACTTGTGTCCATTGTTTAAAATAAAGTGCATGTATTCTCAGCCCAAAAATATATATTGCAAAAGTAATTAAAAAGGGAGCAATGAAACTCACGCATATAAATATTGTAAATCAGTTTATAAAGCATTTGCATGTATTCTCAGCCCAAAAATGTAGAGAGTAAAAGGGATCTTATGAAACTCACTATTTAATATTGATATACAATATTGTAGAAAAGCACGTAGACGCATCGGAGATGATAAACACGAGGTTTGATTCACAAAAATACCCTCGAACATTACCCATAATTTCCTTGGCAATAACCCATATTTTCCTTAGCTCTAGCTCGCTTGGAAACACGTTTTGAAAATTACTTGGACAGCACTCCGTCGTAATATTTTATGTACATTATTATTTTTGTATCGCAAAAATAATAACATTAATAATAAAAATAATAAGATTAATAATAATCTTATTAATAATAATAATAATAATAATAATAATAATAATAATAATAATAATAATAAATAATATTACGGAGTATATCTATATTTGTGTATGTGTGTGATTATCTCGAGCCAAAAACTGCAATTTATAGAACCTGGCCTGAAATCTGGAGTCATGCGACTCGCATGGAAATGGCCTTCTGGCCATGCGACTCGCATGAGGACCAGGGACAGCTCACATTCTTTTGTATTTTAGTTTGTCGACATATTTAAATATAATATATATTATATTTAATTTATATAATTATTTATATATTATATTATATTTACGTGCATAGTTAACTTGTAACTTTTGTTCCGATAAGTCGTACGTTGTTACTTGACTTATGTCCCGGTTCCGGTTTCTCGAATGTCCTTTCGTACGCTGAGAAAACTTGCATTTTACATTTCGTGACTCGTACCTTTGTTAAAATATAGCCTTAAATTATTCCTAAACTATACCACTCAAAGTATATCTTAAACTTTCGAGTATTTTGGTCATTTACTTCTATAAATCATCGTCTCACTATTTGTTAAAATACATTTTTAAAATAGTGGTTTACTGTAGCAAAGTTAATTTTACTGTAGTAAATAGTGATTTTCGAAAATACTGTAGCATTTTGGGTACTGTAGCAATTTGAAAATACTTTATCAAATTAGTGTTTTACTGGTTCATCTTAAACGTTTTAGTTAACTTATCTAAATATCAATCAAATCAATAATCGAATGTTACTATCGTTTACTAAATAACTTGAATTCATATATATTCAATTAGATATATAAACCAATAAGTTTAATGTACGGTATTATGCAATGAAAACTTTGTTACGTTTTCAAGTTATAGTATATATATGTATCTATTTACATATAATTGTTCGCGAATCGTTGAGAAAATCGAAGGGTACTTGAATAGTTCAAAAATTTTGAGATTCAGTTTTACAGACTTTGTTTATCGTGTCGAAATCATTAATCCTTTAAAGATTAAGTTTAAATTTAGTCGCAAATTTTCGGGTCATTACAACAGCTGACTTAATAAACTTAAAACATCAAAATATATTAAAAGTGTTGTAAATATATTTTGAACATACTTTGATATATATGTATATATTGTTATAGGTTCGTGAATCAACCAGTGGCCAAGTCTTACTTCCCGACGAAGTAAAAATCTGTGAAAGTGAGTTATAGTCCCACTTTTAAAATCTAATATTTTTAGGATGAGAATACATGCAGGTTTTATAAATGATTTACAAAATAGACACAAGTACGTGAAACTACATTCTATGGTTGAATTATCGAAATCGAATATGCCCCTTTTTATTAAGTCTGGTAATCTAAGAATTAGGGAACAGACACCCTAATTGACGCGAATCCTAAAGATAGATCTATTGGGCCTAACAAACCCCATCCAAAGTACCGGATGCTTTAGTACTTCGAAATTTATATCATATCCGAAGGGTGTCCCGGAATGATGGGGATATTCTTATATATGCATCTTGTTAATGTCGGTTACCAGGTGTTCACCATATGAATGATTTTTATCTCTATGTATGGGATGCGTATTGAAATATGAAATCTTGTGGTCTATTGTTACGATTTGATATATATAGGTTAAACCTATAACTCACCAACATTTTTGTTGACGTTTAAAGCATGTTTATTCTCAGGTGATTATTAAGAGCTTCCGCTGTCGCATACTTAAATAAGGATGAGATTTGGAGTCCATGCTTGTATGATATTGTGTAAAAACTGCATTCAAGAAACTTATTTTGTTGTAACAAATTTGTATTGTAAACCATTATGTAATGGTCGTGTGTAAACATGATATTTTAGATTATCATTATTTGATAATATACGCAAATCTTTTTAAATCTTTATTAATGAAATAAAGGTTATGGTTTGTTTTAAAATGAATGCAGTCTTTGAAAAACGTCTCATATAGAGGTCAATACCTCGCAACGAAATCAATTAATATGGAACGTTTTTAATCAATAAGAACGGGACATTTCAGTAGGGTGGTTGGACCTTAATCCCTAGCTTTTAGTGATTTATGATGGTCTTGACCTTAAATGGTTGGTTTTGATGTAAATGGGGCATTTAATGCATTTAAATCATTAAATGCACATGAGTAAATTGTTGGTGAGTAGTCCAACTAGTTTGTGTGTTGATCAAGTACTCATTGTATTAGGTACTTTGCTTTGAAGCTCACGGAAGTATAAAACCGTCACTGAATCGTTAAGGTGAGTGGAATAATTATGCGTGTGCATATATAATGTATTTATTTGTGTAGTATGAATGTGGTATTGTCGCGGTGTTTAAGACACCACATTCTACGTAACGAGTGGTATTGTTGCGGTGTTTAAGACACCACTCATTGGTTTGATTGACGTGTGGTATTGTCGCGGTGTTTAAGACACCACATTGTCATGGGAGTGGAATTGTCGCGGTGTTCAAGACACCACTCATTGTTTTGATTGACATGTGGAATCGTCGCGGTGTTCAAGACGTCACATTGTCATGGGGGTGAGTTAGTCGCGGTGTTCAAGACATCACCCGGGGGATTAGTGATTACGCGGTGTTTAAGTAACACTAATGGATGTTATGAACTCCGACGGTCTTTTCCGAGTACCGTTCCCTAGTATGATTGGTTAACCATGGTTGTGTGAATTTTTGTACTAGCATATTTAATTGTGAACTATATGCTTTTGGAATCGCTAGCTTATTATGATTGCGGATATTGGTATATGCATAATGTTTGCATAGTTGTCGAATTGCTAGCTTGTATGCGGTATTGTGTAAGTGTTTGCAAGTAAGTAGGTTATATATGTGTATATATAATTATTGCATTCACTAAGCTTTGCTTACCCTCTCGTTGTTTATCTTTTTATAGGCTCCGGCGGAGACAAGGGTAAGGGCATTCGTATGGATTAGAGATCCCGCTTGTTTGTTAGGGGACGCTTTTGGATGTTATAGCTTTTGAAGTTTGACCGAGATTTGGGTAGTTTAACCCCCAAACACGATGCTCATAGTGTCGTTTGGAATTTAAACTAGTGTGGTCGAAACTCATATTTTTGTACGAAACTCGTATTACGGCATATGTGGGCCCGGTTTCGTAAAACTTATTTTATTATTGAATCGTGTGAGTTTTAACTATTATAACATGTTGTGAAAAGCGTTTCGTCTAAATATGTCTGGAAGTGGGATATCTTTATTTGAAAGTTGACAAAACCAGACAGAACTGAAATGGGCTTGTGCGCGCCGCGCACCGATACTATATTAAAAAAAAAAAAAAATTAGTTCGGGTGTTTGTTTGGATATTGGGTTGGGTCGTTACATTATGTCTAAGTGATTATACATTTATACCAATGGTATTTTATAATTCTTTTTCTAAACAATAAAAATAAGAGTTTTTTGAACCTCACCCCACATAGTCTTTGACATCTTAGCTAAGTGGTGTAAAAATATCACATCAAGGTTATAATATTCCTTTGACATCTTGCTTTGGATCGCCTTTCATGTACTTTAAATTTTCGGCTACACGGAATCGACATAAACACTACTATCATTTACCCTATATGTGGTGTCAGTGTTGATACTAAAGACCATACTTTCATTACGTGTTAAGTAGCTTCTTCGCTTTGACAAATAATTTTCATTTCTTTGAATATAGCTTGGCTAAACTCGGTGCCAGTGATGACCTCCTCGCGTTAGTCAAATCTTTTCATGGTGCAAAACACTCACATTAAGCTCCACGAATATATTGTTGCAACTTTGTAGTGGTTATTGCAATCAGGAAACGATAGCATTTTTGATTCCCTTAATGTTAGAAAATCTTATTTTATTAAGAGTAAAACGAATATGAGCATGTTGTACATGTGTAGAACCAACATATCATTGGTTCCTATGATTAATTACATATTGACCATGTTGGTTTGTGTCTTGCTTTAGTACTACTTGAGCATATGTTGGTGATTTGCGTCACCAATATGATTTAAGTGTAATGGGATTAATTTGTTAACCAAAATAATCTTGATAAATATCGAACAAGTTCGGGAAAGTATGGAGTGCACACTTGTTTGAACTTATCTTGATAATGACAGAGGTTCGGGGGCAGCGCCCACGATAGCGGGGTCCAAGGGGTGGCAACCCCTGGCGGGGTCCAAAGGGCAGAGCCCAAAATAAAAAGCCCGGATTTGAGACCAAAATAGCTTGGAAATTTATTATTTGGGTTAACATCTCTTTATTAAAAATGTGTTAAAATTTGATTTTGACCCGGTTCGACCCAAAATAAAAAGCCCGGATTTGAGCCTTTTAGCAGTTATGAAACTGCCATTCGGCAGTTATAGATAAAACTGCCATTCGACAGTTATAAACTCCCGTTTTTTGGTTATTTATTTTTGGTACGTTTTATCAAATTCATATATACAAAACACATATTCTCTGTTCAATTATTCTGAGTTTTATCCGATTAGAGATTTCGATTGTACTATCGAAATACTTTGATCTGAAAGTGATTACACGACTCTTAGAAATCCGAATTCGAAACTCTTATTTACAACAGCATATGCACTTCAAGTTGACCCTTCTTGTTACCATTAAAATACAAATGACCTTTCTACCTATACCAAATTCGACCATCGTATAATCCTTTTTTTTTTCAGCACGACAAACTCACGCACCTATATAATTTGACACAAATAATATCTTAAACAGGACTTGAACCCCTAATCTCAATGCCAGAGGGGCTCCTCAATACTGCTGGGCCAAAAGCCTTTTGGTCGACCATCGTATAATCCTTTTGCTTGATATATCTACCAACTAAGATCTCTTACAAAATGCATCTTATTCACTTGCCGGTTACCATCAACAGACATATAGATGTGAGTAAAATGAGTCACTCGAAACTGATACAAACATATGTAGATTACAATCTGATGGCCAACGATACAAAAACAACAACAAAACTCAATTTCACATGTGTAGTGTATGGGGAGTCAGAGAGGTGAGATGTAGACAACCTTTCATCTATCCTATTTCTCTAGCCGGATTGAAACAATCCAATAATAGAGAAAGTTTTATCTCACTGTGTTCGACAGTTAAAGTTACATAAGTAGGAAATTTTTTTAAATAAATAAAAAAAATTATATAAAAATAAAATAAAATAAATGAGACACTATGAAAATAGTAGAATAAAATTTTCGTGGGCTTTAAATCCTCCCGGAATTCAATTTAGGCTCTAAGCGTCAGTCAAATCGCCAGTAAATCGACGCTTGCTATTGACTCAAATTATATAGTTAACGATGATAATGATTATTCTTGAAATTTCACAGTCGAAACGAACCCAAACCCCAAATTATATATTTATAAATCTAAACATTGAAGAAATGAAAAAATTACAAACCCCCACGAACAATTTGATATATCCTAAACACAAAACAAACGATAATCGACAATGGCAATGAACTATGTAAACCCTCCATAATTTACATCTTATACTGCACATATTACTTTTCATCCTAAAACGCAAGTTATTTCTTTTCTTTCAATGTAGTTTCACCTTTCATCACTTGAATCGAACGACAATGCATGATATATCATCTTTACTTTCTCGATTCAGTGCTTCAACAGCGAGCTTCTTAGCTGCCTTTTGTGGGTCCCGGATCTTTATCGCTATGTCCACCGCCTCTTGGTTATTCATAACCTGGATTAACACCAACAAAAGTCAATAGTCTTGAAGGGATACGATTGCTGACTATATCAACGTCAAAGTTTTGATTATATTACCTTCCATAAACCGTCACTTGCCAGAATCAGAATCTCAGTATTTGCATCGATATCTGCGTTCGTTACATCTGGATCGGAGCGTAAATGATTCTTAAGATTCTTGTCTCCAAACGCACGTGAAACAGCTAGTTGTCCGTTCACTCTTGCAACGTCTCCTGTACATCATTTAACAAAAGATGTTAAATTCACTCGAGCTTGACTCGAAAAGTCAAAGTCTCCTATGCTAAGGTCAGTAAGAGATTTTGACAAGGTGGGCAAATCTCATTTACACCACTAGAGGTGGCTAACAGGGCGGGTCATACGCGTTTGAGTCATGATGTGTACTTTTGATGCTGGTCAAAGCCGCCGGGTCAGCTTACCCATAAACACTTATTGTCTAATGTTCTATGAATATTGCTATATTAATTAATTAACTTGCTAAATTTAATACAAAAACTGTAGTATTACAGTAACAATCTAACTTTCTAAATAAAAACTCATTGAAGACTCGATGCAACTTAAAAACACTTTGAGTGAGTTTCAACCCGTTTCCATTTGATTTAATTTTTAAGTTTTACCCATTTTACCCATCTGATGAAAAATATATAACCGAGAACAACCAAATTATCTACGATTGGGATGTAATTTCCAAATCTACCATAGAATACAAACTAACTTAGTCTTCCTTAAGGATCTAAAAGTATCACCTGGCATGTTCGAGACGAAACCTCCTCGATTTTCAATACTGCCCCTCTCCATATTGGGCTCATGATCAATACTCATCTGAATTGCCTTTCCTCTTTTAGAAAGAACTGCGCGAGAATCTCCAACATTTGCCACCCATAGCTTGCGTCCGTTGATGAGAATTGCAGTAACGGCAGTGGACCCACCCCTTCCGAGGTCAGGATTGTGTGAAAGAATCGCCTGATCGGTTCTTTCATACGCTTTGGAAATTGAACGGTTTGGATCTGTCCAAAATTCACCCTGCCATAATACGAAACATCATATGGTCAAAGAACTTTCCATAAATACTCTACACATTTTTTAGTCGGTCCTTAAGAAGTTTGAAACTTTGATATAATCAAAGTGAGTACGTATGCACATGACGGGTGAATATATGACGTATTGACGTGCTCGCTGTAAACAAAAGTGAATACGCGTGTGCCGTAACAACTTGACGCACGCAAAAAACAAAAAAGGAATTTGAGCGAGAGACGTGCATAAGTACATACGGCATATACGTCAACTATCATATCTATTTTTCATTTAATATTAAAGAACACCTTCCTTGTGAGATCAGGAACGATGCTCACGTACTAAGTTTAATTCCAAATCTTCAGGTTGACTTTATTAGTCAAAATTAATAACTTGTTTGACTATTGTAATGCTAACCTCCTTTATGATATTGGAGAACAAATGCTTTTGAAGATATGCAGGCACACTATGCCCTAGATGCCCATCGTAAATGGCGAATAGTCCAAGCTCACGTCCTTGATGCGGAACAAATTTGGCGACATGGTAGTCTTCCATTGGATGATTAGCCTTCCCTTTAACTAACGTGAACCCGTATTTAACCGACCCTTGCTGGCCTCGTCCCTTGCCCGACCCATTTGACGCCTGCCCTCCTGCAAGCTAAAGTCAAGAAGACAACAAATGTTAAATTGTCTAATAATCATTATAATAAGCTTACATATTATGCCCATTTACGTCGAATTTCCATTTTTGTCACGGAAAGATAATAACATTACAACTTATACTTCAAATTGCATGTCAAGAAAAGGTGTAATCTGTCCATGATGGTAAACCGACATTTATCACGGTGTACTAACATAGAAAATTCTTAATGTGCTTATATAGCGAGTCAACGTTGACAAGTTATTACTCAAAATGGCGGAAAATGTATAGATCTGTATCCCTTAAACACCATGTTCAATCCATTATATAATCTCACAAGTCAAGCAGTTGACTTTCCAAAGCAATTTGATCGAAACAATAAAGATGAGCAAGCACTCATGACTCATGAAATACGTGTTTGACACGGGAGAAAAGATTAATTCTTATTTATCAAATGCACGCCGACACCAGCTTAGATCACACTGTTTGCTTTGGAAATAAGTCAAATTTGACCATGACCGTAAAACAACAATACTCGTGATCTCATACAATCAGAAACCCTAAATGAGCTGCAATAGCGGCTCAACCGTCACAAAAGACAATCACAGAATTGGCAACGGAAATTTTACCAGAATTATCCAAAATTGAATATTTCAAAGGCTTGCAGGATATTACAATCCAACAATATTATATTTCCAACAGATTGACTTTGAATTTTATCAAGTTAGTCGAAATTTGAAGCCTTCAATGCTAATTCATATGAAAAGTAGAAAGTTTAATTACAAAAACTGAAAATTCTAGTATAATTAGATAAAACCCTAATTGAAGTTTTGAACTTTCTTCAAAAGATTTAGAACTAAACCATGATTATATTCAACAAATTTTATAATTAAAGAACGCTAGCAAAAGTGAAATTGAAAGCAAATACTAACAAAGAGGGATAAATATTTTTTACCTTTGAAACAGAATTGCCACATAAATTACCCATTTTGTGATTCAGCTTTTAAACCAACCTGAAAAATGGCCACACAAAAAATTATTATAATTAACTATTACTAATAAAGAAGAAAACTTTATGATCATCAACCAAACCCAACATCCAAAATCAACAAATCCACTAACCCCAACAACATAGTCACAAATTTTAGAACATTTCTTGAAAAACTAACAAATGGGTACCTTGAATTCAAACTCACTGGTCACTTATCTTCTCAACCATTACAAAATAGAATAATCTTGTTGTAAGTAATCTAGGTTTTGTAAAGGACTTCACAACTGCTAAATAAAGAAGGGTTCTTTGGATCCTTGATAAAAATAGCTGCAAAGGGCTTTAGGCTGCCTATACTATGCCCCTTATTTTGACTTTTTTTTCCTCCTTTTTAATTTATGACCAATTTATGACTTTATTGTTTGTTTAAAAATGTGAAAAAAGACACCGAGTCAGAGAGAGAAAAAAGGAATTGTGGAAACTATTACAGCTGTATTTTTTAAAAAAATTTAATCATTCTTGTAACTCCATTTTTAATTTATTATTATGGTCTTAAATGGGGTGTGAGTACTTTGTAAGACTGAAGACTGAGGAACCTACTAAAAGAATTTGGGTCAACTCAAATCAACCTTGATTTTAAAACCTTTGACTTTTAAAATTACAAATAGTACTGTAGTATTTAATGTAATTCATTACCGATTGTCACCTAGTTTCACAACGTATTTTTTTTTTCTCGAAAAAAAATGTAATAAAGGGCATATGAAATGAAAGTAAATTATATTGATTTTACTCGTTGCAAGATGTAAATGAATATCGACCGACTCCAACTAAAAGGTTTACCTTCAAGAAATAAAATGATACATATTTGGCAAAAACTATCTTGACTTTAAAACAAGATCTTGAATCGTATAATCATTTTATCAATTAAGTATTTTTACCCTACAAGTCTTGGATGTCACGAAATTCTAATTGAATCAAGACAAACACAAGATTAGAGTCTAGACAAGAAGATTCTAATAAAAGCGTATAGAAAATTTGGTATGCTTCTGTTAATTCGTAAAGATAACAAATATGTCAAAAAAACTAATATATTAATTTGGCAGTTAAATTGAAGGGATGAACCCTTCATTTGGAGGGAAAAACTGTTATTGAACAATCACGTCTTTTGGCGAAAAAACCGGGTGAAAGAAATCTTTTAACTAGTAATTTTTAACTAGTGACACCGTTGATTAACTCACAACTAATGTATTACTAATATATTAATAATTGATAAATAATTACTGTAATATTTTGTTAATGACTACAATATTTAACAATTAATTACTATGAAGATAAATAACTACTCCCTCCGTCCCAGTTCAATTATCCAGTTTTGAATTTAGAGATCTTTTATTTCCAATTTTGACTGTAAAATATTTTTTGTGTGTTATATAATACTTGATGAACGTTATGCCAGTAAAAATATATTCAAAATTCAATTCATTGATATAAATTTTATTGAATAATATACAATACCATCTAAATTATTTAAGGTTAAAGTCAGCAAGAAAAGACATCCCTATGTAAAACACGACAATTAAACTGGGACGGATGAAGTAATTTAGAGTGAGATAAATAACTAACTAGAAATGATGTTTACATAATTATGCAACAAATAATTTTTTCGGTCGAATTCTTTTTAGTGGTTTAAATTTAAATTAATGGGTGAAATTCAAATCAATGGTTTAAAAAATATGAGGAGATAAATTATTAATGGTGTAATTATATTTGAAAATAATTATGTAAGTGTTGTAATTCTATACGATTGCCTAATTATCATTTATATAAATATTATTAATTATTAGTTATTATTATTATTAATCTCTAATTATTATTATTACTAATTATTATTAAATTATCAGATTATTATATGATATTATATTATATTGGATATACTCCGTCCGACTCACAAAGAGTGTCCCTCAATAAAAAAGTTAAATTTAAGATATGTTGTTAAAATATCTATTTTGTCCTTCAATTAATATGTTATCGAAATTAATTAGTTTTTTTAACAAAGTAAGTGAGAAAAAAAATTATGAGTAATGTTTTGCTGACTTCCATAAATAAAAGATGATAGAATTAGAGTTTCAGTGACTTTTTAGTATTATTTTGAGTAAGTGACACTCAATTTGAAACATACATAAATATTAATGTGAACTCTTTTATGAATGAAGTGACTAATATTTAAAATAATACTCTGTAATAATTGTTAGAGGAAAGTATACTATGAAAATATAAGCATAGTATTTAATAATTATCTTGTTTACTATTACAATTAGTTTACTTGTTACGGATAAATAGTTTAATGTTCATGTTAAGTAGTGTGTGTGGATCAACAAGAAAAAATGAAAAGTAAATTAAAAAGTAGCTTAAAACTTTGAAAATCCAATGTCCCTTTGAGTACTTCAAATTGAGAACATCAAAGTGGTGTGGTTGAACGCTGAAAATTTTCCATTTCAGGTTGAGGAATTTTGGATATTTTGAACTACTCCTGATATTTTTAGATAGTTTCATTACGTCCTTTCCCCTCATATGATTATGATGTTGTATGTGTTATTACCCCATTTTTAAAATTCTAGTATAAATCTTTGTAGATGACGTGCCATTTATTTTAAAATCGAGTTTTATGATGTAATGATTTGAATTTTCGACGTTTCTATTATAAGATCTTGTTCCCAAAATGGAACTAGTTTGCCATTAAGAACAAGTCAATTAACTCAAATACTCCGTATCACATATTCCCTAATTTGCAGTATAGTATTCTTCTTTTCATATAAAAGTTTACTACATCTATAAGACTAGTAGTAAGCTATAATCTTGCAATTGTGATGTTTGGTTCCTTTTATAAATTATACGGACTACAAAAGTAGTGAACCGTGTTTGCAGGTATTGTGCTTGTTCTTGATTTGAAATATTGCAATGACAAGAAGACGCAAAACTAGACATCAATTAGGGGTGTTCAATAAGTTTATTTCATAACGTTTAATTTGAAAATTAAACTAAAAGAAAACTTAAAAAAAAAAATATCAAACTGAATTTAAATTTGATTTTTTAGATCGAATTACTTTTTTTTATTCGGTTAAGCGTAATGCTGGATTTGAATAATAATATTATTAAAGTATATTAATATATATAGATCATCAACCAATTTCAAGATCTAAATTTAAATTACAATTATTTAAGAAAATTAAAATGACAACTCTTAGAGTTATTATTAAGAATTAAATAAACGCAAATATTAATAGTACATGAAATGGTTATTTTCTAAGAGGTGGTTGATGGTTGATTCTTATTAAAGTACAAACATTTTTTGTATGTCCTAATTTTTTAGTAACTACTTTAATGATTGTCATTAGCATTTTTTCCATTTTTTTTTATAATTAGTTTGGTTAAGTCCATTTTTTCAATTTTTAGCGAGACTTAATCAAAGTCAATTTCATGTTAAACTTCGAAATTATAATTTATTTTCGGTTTGATTTTATATTTTTTTTCAAAAAAATTCAAAAAACAAATCAATTCAAATATAAGGAAGAAACCTTAATAAAAAACACCTCTACTTACGTGTCACTTTTTTTTTTTTTTTTTTACGTGTTACTTCTAGTTCACTGTAATGTGCATCTTATAATTGCATTTTCAGAAGTACTTAGGTAAGACATCAAGATCAAGTTTAGTACGGAGTACTTGTTAAAAATTTTGTGCGAAAACCATTAATAGTTTTAAATCTCCTTGTTAGTTAATTATTGATGTTTGATGTTACATTTACATTATTTGTTCAACTTTTGTAATCTACAAAAGGCTTCGTTGAAGTCGATATTGAAGAATTGAAGAATTGAAGATGAAAATGTTTGTCCGCTTTCGGTGGTTTCTTGATGTTACGTAGCCGATTAAACATTAAATTTGAATCCTTTTTGTTTTGTACTAGAAAGGACACATCCCACGACCAAGACATAACGATTACGAAGACACTTGTCGAATCACAGTTATAATATTAAAATTAAAATATCATTTGTACCCAAAAGAGAGAGTTTGGCAGCCGCGCTTTGCTGTGGTAGTTTTGTTGGGTTTGCGATGTCGTTATCTTATTTGATTTTAATTTGTGTTTTGTGATAGTGGTTGATCTCCTAAACATAATGTTTGTCATTACTTACATTAATTTAACATGGACCAAATGCGGGATTGGATGGAAAACTGATTTGTTGTAAAGGAGTTTGGCACAATATTATTAACTCATTTGTTAAAGTGAAAGGTAAAGACCTTCTACCTAATACAGTAATGTACTTCGGTCAAAAATTGGTGATGGTCGCTCGACTCGTTTTTGGAGTGACAATTGGCTCGGTAATGGTCCGCTAAGATTAAAATTTGGGAGTCTTTATCATCTAGACTCGGATGAAAATTGCTACTTAGCGGACCGTTGTATTGCTGAAGGATGGGTATGGTCTTGGAAACGAGAGCTTGGTCCGAGAAATGCAGCGCAACTTCATGAACTAATTTCTGTTTTGGGTATTGTGAATACGTCGAATTTGGAGGATTCTTGGCAATGGGTGTTGGACTCGGGTTCAGAATACACTGTTAGTGACACAAGAATTTTCCAAGATGACCGGCTCCTTCCGACAAACAACATAGCAACAAGATGGATGAAGTGCATTCCCCTAAAGATCAACATATTCCTTTGGCGAGTAGTTCTTATAGGATTAATGTGCAAGGTACAACATATAATTATATGGCCAACTTCATTTGAGCCTTCGGGGTCACACACATATACACCGAGACGTCAAATAAAATATATATATGATGTATATATATTACTCAAGTAACAAAATAGTAAATCGAAATTAATTCATTTACTATTCATATGAATAGTAAATGAAACGAAATTAATTAATTTATTATTCACATGAAAGCGACATGATAGAAATTATTAATTATAAGTTACATAACATACTTCTGAAGTATTTGAGAAATATGACTTTTTAAAATCATAATAAATCCTCCGTATCTTGTTTTGAGATAATAATGCAAATAGAAACAAAAGCACACACAGCTCATTCTTGGAGTTACAAAAGAATAGAAAATGAATATAATAATACTCCTTGTCTTGTTCTATTGAAAAAGATAGAAATATTTGACATTTCTATATATACATGTCATTTATATGAAAAGAGATGATACGTAATAATTAAAAAATAAAATTTCATCCTTCCTTTTGTTAACTAAGAACACCATCAATTTTCTTTCTGGAGATTTTCAAAAGAAGGAAGATATAGTTTACGGAATATTATTTATTGTTTATTATAATAATTAGATTATTATAATAAATTACTTGGGTTTGGACTAGCATCCATTGACATTGTTCGAAAGTGTAGTGTGGACTATCCAAAGAGACGGTCATACTTTTGATCGTAAGTTTCTCTCCGTCTCATCAATTTCTCCAAGAAAGGTATATCGTCAACTCCTCCTTTGTTGTTCTATATTCATGACAATTATTATGGTGTAACTGGATCATTGGGAAAAATTAATCGTGTGCATGTTTCATTAAATAAGTAAAAATTTAATCTTGTTAAATTTTGTTCATAAAATAATAAAAGATTATTATTTTAACTATCCGCTGCGTTAATCCGTTTTGATAAAAGTACACACGATTTTCCATCAGTGGTATCCGAGCCGCTTTTACACCATCTTAATTGTCGCGTGATTTTTTTTTTTTTTAGATTTAGCTTTGTGATGAATTGGTAACAGTCAAAATCTTTATGGTTTTGAAAGTCAACTTTGTTGATTACCTCATGACGCACGAATAAGATCTGAAAAAAAAAATCACTGTTATAAATTTTAAATTTATTTGTTATGGCTTGAATATTTATTATAATTGTTGATTGTTTTATTCCATGGTTATTCACATGCATTGTAACCATAGACAAGCCATATTTAAGTTTTAATAATGTAGTTATTAAAATTGTGATTGCACACATAGCCCATAATGCCCCGACCTATGTATGATTATTGTGATTGTTGATTACGGCAATATTATGTCATGTTGATTATTTATTAGAAAGGCCATTTTGAAGCCAAAGTTGTATTATATTTATTTTTTATTTTCATAGTATTGTATTTAAGTTTATTCTGAATTGTAAAAGTATTAGATTAGTTGTATTTTTCAATTTTAAATAAATGTAACAAGATGAAGATTGAAGATAAAATACAACATGCTTTTGGCTTAGAAGATGGCGAACATGTCAAGTTGACAACGATGACGTTTGTCAAGTTTTCACTTGATTCTTGAATCAAGTGGGAGCTACGATATTACCCTTAGTTTGACCTCTTGATCCCATGTCGGCTCATGAGATCAAGCACAGGATTTTTGGGCTAGGCTATGTGTGTGTGATGCATGGTATGGTTGTGTTTTATTTTTTCTGCATTTATATTTAATTGTTGATTATAATATATGCTAAATGTTTTTGATGAAAACATCAAATAAAACTAGTAACGAGTTTCAAAGGTTAAAATTGATGATTTTAAAAAAGTTAAACTCTAACGAGTTTAAAGTTAAACATTTTTTTTTTGAAACTCAAATAATATATATGAGCGACATCTTTTAAAAATGTTTTAAAATGATATACAATGTGTATTTGTTATTTTTTATATAAAATAAAATAACAAACTAGACGCATAAACACGATCGACATATATAAAATTGGTTAAAATAATTTTTAACAAATAGTGTAGCGAATCTTGTATGCATGCATTATTCGTTAACACAAACATTTTCAAAATACCCGTCAAATTTAAGTCATGCCATCCAATGAGCTTGCAAACACTCCTCGTTATTTTTTGATCACGGTGAGACCTAATCGAATTATAGCCACGAGGTGGATTTTCAGTTACGAATGAGACTAGGCTGAATTTCCACTGTTTTCAAATTGGACGACTTAATCGTATTCACGGTGAGACCTGAGTTCGAGGCAAGAATGGGACAAACATGCCAATAGATAATAGTGGTTTGTTAGACTACACATATCTCAAGGTCCCATAAAGATCTAAGAGTTGCACCTGTGACGCAATTGGTACTCGCTACCTACCAGTAGACTCTATAACTGCTAGGTGATCAACAGATGTAGTTATGGAACCTCTATGTGGATCTTAGGCTTTCGTAAATTAATTGTTTTTAAATATATTAAAACTTAGGTAATTAATTTATTAAAGTATTATATCAAAAATACTAAAATTGAACCTTGTTCTTTTGTAGATGTCAAACAATCAAAACGTAAACCAAAACACCCTCCGTTCTTTGTTGGAGAAGGAGAAACTCAATGGTTCAAAGATTGGTACCGCAACCTGAGAATTGTTCTCAAATATGAAGGGAAGTTGAACAAAATTGAAGAACCCTTACCCGAAGCTCCTCCTGAGACAGCTACTGCTGCTCAAAAGAATGCTTATCATAAGTTGTTTGATGAGCAAGAGAAGATAGCTTTAATCATGCTTGCTAGTATGACTTCTGACCTCCAAAAGGAAATGAAAGATCGTACAGCATATGATATGATGAATGAGCTGAAAAATATGTTTCAAAAACAGGCTAGTCAAGAGTTATATGAAACTTATAAGCTTTTTCAAACATGCAAAATGGAGGAGGGTCAATCAGTGAGCTCTCATGTCTTGAAAATGAAAAGCTACATTGACCGATTGGAAAAACTTGGAACTACCTTGCCGCCTAACTTGGCTGTGAACACGGTTTTGGTTTCACTACCAAAATCGTATCACCAATTTGTAATGAATTACAATATGCAAGGTTGGGAGAAGTCTCTGGCAGAAGTGCACTCGATGCTCAAAACTGCTGAACAGGATATTCCATATAAGGTTTCCAATCCAGGTGTCCTGATGATTAGGGATGGTAAGGTGAGAAAGAATAAGCCGAAAACTTGGGGAAAAAGGAAAAGGCAAGTCAATTGCTAAGAAAAAGATTCCACCACCTCCCAAGAAAGAAAACCCAGCGAAAGACGCCGAATATTTCCACCGTGGAAAAGTTGGCCACTGGAGGAAGAACTGTCCTTCCTACCTATCTGAGTTGAGAGAAGGCAAAGCTGGCCAGACCAGCAAATCAGGTATATTTCATATACAGTTATATACTTTTTCTAGTGATTCCTGAATTTTCGATACTGGTTGTGGTACTCACATCTGTAACAATATGCAGGGAATGAGAAGAAGTAAGAGACTGAAGAACAACACACTAGAATTAAGAGTGGGGAATGGGGCTCGAGCTGCTGTCGAAGCTATTGGCACCTATGCGCTTACTCTACCTAGTGGTCTTATTGTTTTGTTGGAACAATGTCATTATGCTCCTAGTATTACGAGCAATGTAATTTCAGTTTCTCTTTTGAAAGATGTTGGTTTTGAACTTACTTTTACGCACCTTGGTATTTCAGTTTCTAAGAATAATGTATTTTATTTTAATGCTATTCCAGGTGATGGTATTTTTGAAATTGATATGCATGGTGTGATTTCAAATAATAATTCTGTATATACCTGTACTGCCAAACGAGTCAAGAAAGACTTGAATAATACCTATCTATGGCATTGTCATCTTGGTCATATAAACAAACAACGCATTTCAAAACTCCAATCTGATGGGCTTTTGGAATCAACTGGCTCTGAGTCATTTGATGTATGCGAGTCATGTTTATGTGGAAAGATGACAAAGGCTCCTTTCTCCGGTTTAGGGGAAAGAGCTAAAGATCTTTTAGGACTAATACATACTGATGTATGTGGCCCTTTTAGAACTATGTCTAGAAATGGTGAATCATACTTCGTTACATTTACTGATGATTATAATAGATATGGTTATGTTTACTTGCTGAAACATAAACATGAAGTTTTTGAAACATTCAAAATCTTCCAAAATGAAGTAGAGAATCAACTTGGAAAGACCATTAAAGCCCTTCGCTCTGATCGGGGAGGGGAATATATGAGTCAAGAGTTTTTGGACCACCTGAAGAATCGTGGGATTGTCTCACAGTTCACTCTACCTTACACACCACAACACAATGGTGTGTCAGAGCGGAGGAATCGAACTTTACTTGATATGGTTCGATCTATGATGAGTCTAACTACTCTGTCGATGTCTTTTTGGGGTTATGCATTAGAGTCTGCTGCACGCATACTCAATATGGTTCCAACCAAGAAGGTAGAAAAGACACCATATGAATTATGGCATGAAAAGAGTCATAAGTTGTCTTATTTGAAAGTCTGGGGTTGTGAAGCGTATGTGAAACGTGACACTTCAAACAAGTTAGAACCCAGAGGTATCAAATGTCACTTTGTGGGATATCCAAAGGAAACAATGGGTTACTACTTTTACTACCAAGCTGAAAACAAAGTGTTTACTGCTCGGTTTTCTGAATTCTTTGAAAGAGATCTTCTCTTACAAGAAGTCAGTGGGAGTAAAGTAGATCTTGAAGAAATTCAAGAATCACAAAGTAACATACCTTCTGAAGGCACTAGCCAACCGCACGATGAAGCTGAACACACTGTTGGTGAGCCAAAACGTGTTGCACCTATACTTCGTAGATCTATGTGACGATCGCTCCAAATCCATATGGACGAACACGTCATTCATCGATTTCATTGCGAGGTATTTGACCTCTATATGATACGTTTTGTAAACATTGCATTCTTTTGAAAAGGCACACCATAATTGAATATTTAAATCAAAGATTTTCGACATCTGATGATTTCTACATATAGACAATCACCGTAATATAATAGTTTACAATGATACTTCCGTTGACAATGCAGTCAAAATAAGATACTTGGTGATGATTTGGTGAATGCAACGTTTCCTTGAAAAATATGTCATGTAAGACTCCAGGCACATAGCTTGTCTAACATATAAGCAAACAGCGGAAGACTTCTAGGAACCTGAGAATAAACATGCTAACAAGTGTCAACACAGAGGTTGGTGAGTTCATAGTTTTAGTGTTTCGCATAATTTGTATATAAAAGTGGATCACAAGATTTCAGTTGTTTCATCCAGAAACGTTTATCAAAATATTCTACAAAATTGAGCACCCTGGTAACTAAACTTAACGTATATATAATTTGTACCCTTTGTATAATCATCTTAATAATACACGCAAACCAACGTGTACGCTTCTCAAATAGCATACGTCCGTTAAAAGGCTAGTGCTCTAGCTCGGACGGGGATATCAAGCCCTATGGATCCATATACTACTACTCGCGCCCACCAGTTCTTATAACTGGCAGTTACTAGTTACCAAAGCTAAGGGATTTTCGGTTTAAACTCAGTGTAGAATTTAGTATGTACTTGTATCCATTGCGTTTAAAATAAATTGCATGTATTCTCAGCCCAAAAATATAGATTGCAAAAGCAATTAAAAAGGGAGTAAATGAAACTCACGCATATAAATATTGTATATCGGTTAATAAAGCATTTGCATGTATTCTCAGCCCAAAAATGTAGAGAGTAAAAGGGATCTTATGAAACTCACGCATATAAATATTGTATATCGGTTAACAAAGCATTTGCATGTATTCCCACCCCAAAAATGTAGAGAGTAAAAGGGATCTTATGAAACTCACCTTAGCAGCACATACAGTTGTTCATCGTAATGTAACCGAAACTCGGTATATCAAAGAATCGTAGATCTCAACCTAGAGAACATATGTTGGTCAATAAATGTCTATCAATCTAGGTCAGATCATAGTGTATCACAATCCTAATGCTCGAGATCGACATACAAAAGTTATCCAAAGTCGTTTCAAAAAGTCAATTTTGACAATAGTTTAACAAAATGAGACGTGCCTTATATAAAGATTCATTTACTCGGTTGGTAATATTTAAAAATTCACTTTATCAATCTCGTAAACAAGTTGTTTAAATCTTAATTGTAGATTCAAAAGCAATTTCAATTAACGTAAATCATAATTCAGTTGATCATATCTTTTAATCCGTTCATCGAAACTATTCGGTGTCTAAATGAAAAGTTATCGATTTTTCGCCAGCTTTTCAAAAACATGTATATCATATACCTTTTACCAGTAATCTATGGATTTAATTCGTGATTCATTATAAACTGTTTAATGACGAAATTTAGCATACAAGCATGTATAAATATATATACTCGAGTACTAGACATGGATACACTATTAATATATAATAGATAAAATATAAGTACTTACGTAATAATATTGAGATTCAATATTGTAGGAAAGTACGTAGACGTAACGGAGATGATAAATACTAGGTTTGATTCATAAATATATCCCCGAACATTACCCATAACCTCCTTGGCAATAACCCATAATTTCCTTAGCTCTATCCCGCTCGTAAAACTCATTTTTAAAAGTGACATACTCATAACCTCGTCGTAATATTTTATGTATAATATTACTAAAAATATTAAGATTAATAATAATTTAATAATATAATAATAATAATAATAATAATAATAATAATAATAATAATAATAATAATAATAATAATAAAAAAATAAATACGGAGTAATAAGTGTGTAAACTGAGCAAAAACGAATTCAATTTATAGACCTTTCCTGAAATCTGACCCCATGCGATCGCATGGGTTTTATGCCTATTTTCCATGCGATCGCATGGCCCCAAAATCCAGCTCACATTTTTTTGTATTTTTGTTTGTCGACATAATAATTAATAATATATATAATATATTTAATTTATATAATTAATTATATATTATATTAAATTCACATGCATAGTTAACTTGTAATTTTTGTTCCGATAAGTCGTACGTTGTTACGCGACTTATGTCCCGGTTCCGGTTTTTCGAGTGTCCCTTCGTACGCTGAGAAAACTTGTAATTTTCATTCTGGGACACGTACCTTTGTCAAAATATAGCCTTAAATTATTCCTAAATTATACCACCCAAAGTATATCTTAAACTTTCGAGTATTTTGGTCATTTACTTCTATAAATCATTGTCTCGTTATTTATTAATATAATAGTATTTATCAAACGTTTCATAACCAAGTTAATATCTATTCTCATTATTTATAAACACGTTTTAAAATACGTATCGCAAGTTATTCATAAAATAAATTCTTAACAGTTAATATTCCTTATTATTGTATGTGTCCAAATTACGTTATTTAAACAAATAATTCACCATTTATTCCGAATACCGTTAAAATGAATGATTTCTCAAATCAACGTGGACCTCTCAACAGAGACACGTAATAATATCATAATTCTTAAGAGACTCAGTAAATATCTTTTACTTGAATCGTTTGGCATAATCTTTTAACTTTGTAGTTAAATATATCAATCAGATAATCAAACCAATAAGTTTAATGCACAGTATCATATCATCAACACTTTGTTACGTTTTCAAGTTATAGTATATGTATCTATATATAATTGTTCGCGTTTCGTTGAGAACAATCGAAGATTAATTGAACATTTCAAAATTTTGAGATTTAACTTCATAGACTTTGTTTATCGTGTCGGAAACGTTAATCATACAAGATTAAGTTTAAATTTGGTCAGAATTTTCCGGGTCATCACAATCTAGTAGAACTCTTCATCAACCTGAGAGGTTAAATCTTCTGATTAATTCAAATGAACCTCATCTAGGGGATTATGATGAACCCTCTAGCTATGGTGAAGCCATGTCAGATCCACAATCTGACAAATGGGGAGATGCTATGAAGGCAGAGATGCAGTCCATGAAAAATAATCAAGTATGGGACTTGATTGATCTTCCACCCAATTGCAAGACAGTGGGGTGTAAATGGGTCTTTAAGAAGAAGGCTGACATGGACGGTAATGTAAATACTTTTAAGGCTCGGTTGGTGGTAAAAGGTTATACTCAAACTCAAGGAATTGATTATGTGGAAACTTTTTCACCAGTCGCGAGCATTAAATTAATTAGGATACTTATTGCCATAGCTGCTTTTCATGATTATGAAATATGGCAAATGGATGTCAAAACCGCTTTCCTAAATGGCAACCTAAGCGAGGACATATATATGGTTCAGCCGGAAGGGTTTGTGAATCCTAAGCATCCTACTAAAGTATGCAAGCTTCTAAAATCCATTTATGGATTAAAGCAAGCATCCAGGAGCTAGAATCTTAAGTTTGATCAGAAAATCAAAGAGTTTGGTTTTTCTCAAAACCAAGATGAGCCTTGTGTTTACATTAGAGCTAGTGGGAGCAAAGTTGTCTTCTTGATCTTGTATGTTGATGACATACTACTTATTGGAAATGACATTCCAACTATGCAAGATGTCAAATCTTGGCTTGGAAAATGTTTTGCCATGAAAGATCTTGGAGAAGCTAAGTATATTCTAGGAATCGGGATCTATAGAAATAGATCCAAAAGGCTTATTGGTTTGAGTCAAAGTACATACATGGACAAAATCTTGCGAAGATTTAACATGCAAAACTCCAAGCGCGGAGCATTGCCCATGCAAAAGGGCATAACCTTGAGCAAGTCTCAAAGTCCTATCACACCTGATGAGATAAGACGTATGAAATGTGTTCCGTATGCTTCGACTATAGGATCCATTATGTATGTCATGTTATGTACTAGACCTGATGTCTCGTTAGCTTTGAGTTTGACGAGTCGTTATCAACAGAATCCAGGTGAAGAACATTGGATTGCTGTTAAGAGCATTCTTAAATATTTGCGGAGAACTAAAGATATGTTCTTGGTTTACGGTGGTTTGGAAGAAGAGTTGAGTATTAGATATTATACAGATGCTAGTTTTTAAACTGATCGAGATGATTCTCGATCCCAGTCAGGGTATGTCTTTGTCATGAATGGCGGGGCAGTTGATTGGAGAAGCTCAAAGCAGAGCACAGTTGCACAGTCTACAACAAAAGCAGAATACATTGCTGCCTCAGAAGCTGCTCAAGAAGTTGTCTGGATTAGAAAGTTTATTGCTGAACTCGGAGTAGTTCCCAGCATTGAATCCCCTATGGAAATGTACTGTGATAATTCAAGTGCTATTATACTTGCAAAAGAATCACGTGTACGTAAAGGTAGCAGACACATTCTTCGAAAGTTTGACTACATTCAAGAAGTCGTTGAGAGGAATGATATTAGTATTCTTAAGATTCATACATATGATAATGTGGCTGACCCGTTCACGAAGCCCATGACACACAACAAGCATGATGATCATGCTAGTAGTATTGGACTTCGTTATGCTGCTGATCTTTTTAATTTGTAATTTAATATTTGAATATTTTTGGAACATTAAGCAGTTTTATCTTAATGAATTGATATATAGTTGGTATGATCAGTTTCATTTATATCACTGTGTTCTATATTAGCATGTTTAATCCATGAATAATTGTTGATTATTCAAAATCTCCATAATCGGTTATGTTATGGGAATAACATGAATTAAGATTAATATGAAGTTTTGGTTATATTTATTGATGAAAAATAGTTAACTTGTTGAGACCAAAATTCATATGTATTCATTGATGATGAATGTTGGAATGACCCATCCGAGATGTCACTACATGGATCATTATCAGTAGTGAATCTTTTAGTGATTATGTCTTTATGTCCTTAGACTTGAGATGCACGTCAGTTTTGATGTGTGGAACATTGTACTTTGATATGGTTAAACGATGTCCTGAATAAGGCTGTTATAAAGGCCATTATTGGGTATAATGTAAAGCTTGTGATAGACACGTGTATGCAATATAGGATTTGTTCCTCTAAAATGTTTGGAGTTAGATACTTTTTGAGCTCCTCGATGAATGAATAAGATATTTGTGTGGCCGCACCCAGATGTAATTAAGATGATACTTAATTAATTTGGTGATCTAATTCAGTTCTAAGATCGAGAAACAAAATTGTTAAACAAATGAGAATGACCGATGATCTATATCTCAAGTTTAACTAAAGTATCTGAAACAAAAGGACGAATGACATTTAAAACTTACCATAAACAGTTTCGAGAAACTACCCTCACATGAATTTGGGGACAATGACGTGTTGCTAGACGTTTACCATTGTTTGTATAGTTACTTGGTGTTGTGCCATGCACAAGTGGGAGTCTGTAGGATTAATGTGCAAGGTATAACATATAACTATATGGCCAACTTCATTTGAGCCTTCGGGGTCACACACATATACACCGAGAAGTCAAATAAAATATATATATATATATATATGATGTATATATATTACTCAAGTAACAAAATAGTAAATCGAAATTAATTCATTTACTATTCATATGAATAGTAAATGAAACGAAATTAATTAATTTACTATTCACATGAAAGCGACATGATAGAAATTATTAATTATAAGTTACATAACATACCTCTGAATTATTTGAGAAATACGAGTTTTTAAAATCATAATAAATCCTCCGTATCTTATTTTGAGATAATAATGCAAATAGAAACAAAAGCACACACAGCTCATTCTTGGTCAGTGAGTTACAAAAGAATAGAAAATGAGAATAATAATACTCCTTGTCTTGTTCTATTGAAAAAGATAGAAATGTTTGACATTTCTATATATACATGTCATTTATATGAAAAGAGATGATACGTAATAATTAAAAAATAAAATTTCATCCTTCCTTTTGTTAACTAAGAACACCATCAATTTTCTTTCTGCAGATTTTCAAAAGAAGGAAGATATAGTTTACGGAATATTATTTATTGTTTATTATAATAATTAGATTATTATAATAAATTACTTGGGTTTGGACTAGCATCCATTGACGTTGTTCGAAAATGTAGTGTGGACTATTCAAAGAGACGGTCATACTTTTGATCGTAAGTTTCTCTCCGTCTCATCAATTTCTCCAAGAAAGGTATATCGTCAACTCCTCCTTTGTTGTTCTATATTCATGACAATTATTATGGTGTAGATGATCATTGGGAAAGATTAATCGTGTGCATGTTTCATTAAATAAGTGAAAATTTAATCTTGTTAAATTTTGTTCATAAAATAATAAAAGATTATTATTTTAACTATCCGCTGCGTTAATCTGTTTTGGTAAAAGTACACACGATTTTCCATCAGTTCTCAATAAATTACCTACTCGAGTAAATCTATTTAATAGAGGGTTGGATATATCGGATATTGGATGCGTCTCATGCATTGGTGGATCCGAATCTTCTAATCATGTTTTTTTTTTTTTTTTTTTTTTTGTGATCTTGCAATGGACCTGTGGCGTAAATGTAGGATTTTGATTAACATACCGATGCCAACTTTCACAAATTGGTTGGAGTTCGTCTATTGGTTTGATGGGTGGAATCAGAATTGTAAAAAACCCGATTACTCGCCGATTAATCTCCGATTAATAATTTTTAAGAGCAATCCGTTCCGATTTTCAAAAATCCATTTAATTAAACGGTCAACGTCAATTGATGGGTCAAAATCGAATTTGTTAACAAAATTCGGTCAAAGTAAAAAATGTTTACCATTTTAAGATGAATTTAAACTAAAACTTTTTAGTTTTGGAGCAAAATGAACTATTTTAGACAATTTTGTTAAAGTTTATTTTTATATTTATGATTTTTTTCAATATTTACACATGTAATTTTTAAAATTTAATATTTCAATGTATACAGTACAATCCGATTAATCCCTGATTAATCTCTGAATTACCGATTAATCTTTCCAAAGTCCTGACCGATTAATCCCCGAATAACGAATTTTGCAACCTTGGGTGGAATGCTACCGAAGTCATGAAGAGCAAACTGTATTCGATAGTTACAGCCTTACTTTGGATCATCTGAAGATATAGGAACATCGTGATTTTTCCCGGCGAAGACTTGAAGAAAGTTTTTTTGTTCGACTCTATTTGTAGTTTTTCTTTTTCTTGGTTTTCTAGTAGAGGAAAAACTATTGTATCTTTGAATGATTGGCTTGTAAAGCCTGTGTAAACTTTTGGTTGTTTCCCCTCTAGCAGCTTCCTATAGGGTGGCTAGTTTTTAATATATTTGTTGTTCAAAAAAAAAAAAAAAATTTTAACAACAGTCTATAAGTACACTCTGATATAATATAAATACTAATTAATTGAATAATAAAAAAATAACATATACTTATTTTATTAAAGAACTATATATAAACATTTGTTTAAAATTAATTAGTTAGATAATAAAAAAATTCATTAAAAATCCCTCTTCTTATTAAAAGAAAATCCAAAATAAGTAATAATTATTTCAATAAAAGGATCTTGACCATTTATTTTTACTAATCAATTAATTATAACCATTGGATCAACACATGAAATGAATATTACTTAATACAAATTTCATTTGAATAGCATATTACTACACTACCCCTTTTTGCTTTAAATGTTTTTCTTAATTGTTAGTTAGGAAAACATGGTATTGAGAAAAATTAGCAAATAAATATGGAAATTAAAAAGGTCAAACATTCACGTAATTTAAATATGTTGACTAAATATATATTCCGATTTTTTAATAATTCAGCATACAAGAAATTTGATCATCTTCTAAACAATTATTCTATAATTTCCAACACTTTTTAATTTTAAATACTCTGTAAAAATTTAATAAATGTTTGGCCTATTGTTTTTTATTTTTTTTAAATACAACACTTAGATTTCGAAAAAAATAAATAATAAATATAGTATTTACATTGCTGTGCAAATCACGAATTTAATAATTTTTTTCAAATACAAATATATTTAATAATATTTTTTATATAATAATATAACTTTAGACAATTTGCTGGTTCTAAGCAATTACATATACTTTGTTGGTTCTAAACAATTATATAATTCTAAAAAAATAATAATATAAAAATTATATGATTAAATTAGTAATCACACTGTTTAAAAAATTAATTCTAGTTATATATCCATATTCTAAATTTTTAATATTAAATATTACTATTAATATTTAATACTCCTTCCGTCCCATATTAATAGTCCACTTTTCCTTTTTCGTCCATCCCAAATTAATAGTCCACTTCCATAAATGAAAAAGAATAATTGAATAAAGTACTTATATACCCTTGCTTTATTTAAGTAAGACAAAAGTATAGGTAAAAAGTAATGGGTAAAACTGGAAAGTATGGAAAAAGTAGACAAAAAGTATATGTGACAGTCATTTTTTCTTAAACTGTGTGTTTTTTGTCTGTGCACTATTAAATTGAGACGGATGGAGTATGTGATATTATAATAATAATATTATATATTATATTATTGTTTTTAAATCCTATAATAATAATAATATTATATTATAATTAATATATTCCTTATCAGTCCTAACAACAAATAAAAAGTCATTTCTCTACTAAAAAAACAGAAAGAATTTCACTTTTGAGTGTCTGGTTTCTACATTATTGAATCAACTATTACTAAACAATGAATAAGTTTAAACAAAAACATCAACCCTAGTTTTTAAAACCGCCGCTCTTGTTTCATCCGGCCACCGGCTCTCCGCCGGTGGTCCGGACCTCGTTCCTTTCGTTTTCCTCATTTTCCTTCTTCATTCCTTCTGCATCTTCTGGCGGTTCTTTTCGTCAATCGTTGGCCTCGCTTTCCTTTAAGTTTCCTACAGTCGTTGAATAATTCGAGTATATCTGGTTTTCTGTGGCGTTTTGTGGTGGAGGTGAGTGGTATTTGGGTGTTGGGGGACTGGTTCTCATCGTTTTTGTGCAGTAGTCGCCGGAGCTTTCACTCTTCTCAATACTGCAGTGGTCGCCGGTCTTTGTAAGGTTGGTGCTTTTGCTTCTTTTCCTTTCCTTCACTCTTGTGTTGCTCCCTCTGTCGATTGTTTGCCACCACCACAGTCCACACTAGACCTACTTCGCTGCTGATACTTCTGTTCATGGTCTCAACTTCATAATTTTTTATTAGAGTAAGTAGGTTTCGTGGATGGTGGATTCATACGGGTTGCGTTTTTAAGAGTTTTGAGGTCCCTGTTTCCATCGATTGTGTCTTTTCGGGTTGTTTTTCAAGGTTCGGGTGATCTCAGATGTGGCACCGGTCTTTTCGGGTTCGAGGTTTTGAAGTGGTAGCAGGTGGGGTTCTCTATTTGTGATGTTTTATCTTCCAGATGGATCTGGAGGTTCGTGTGTTGTAGCGGTCAGATCTGATGGTTAGTCGTGTTCATCATGTGACGGTCGTTTATTTATCGTGGTTTGTTTCTTGTAAATTCATTCTGACATATTACATTATCACCTCTCGATGTGATTGCGTGGTTGGATTTTTGCTTGAATTTGTGGGTTTCGAGATGTTGTTCGTGTGCTTCGAGTTCGTGATTGTTGTTTGAGTGCTCCGATTCCATACTCTCTATCGAGTGATTGCCCCTACGTGATTAAGTAATGTGTTTGATTTGAAGATATCTAGAGATTACCCTTGCTGGTCAGTTCTTCAACATGTCTTGTGGAGTTAAAAATCGTGTTTAGGCCGTTTCGAGTTAAAAATCGTGTTTTAGGCTATTTCGTCTTAAAAATTGTGTTTAGGCCAATTCGAGTAATGCTTTAGGTTTGTTGTTTTCGTGTGATGTTCGTCTCGTGAGTCTATTGTAATTCGTAGCATCTTGCTAGTGTTTAATTATATAATAAAATTTATTGCCTTTCAAAAAAAAATATTATATTATAATTAACAACTCAACAACTCAAATGTAGGATATTTATACTCTTACGAAAATCATCGATGTCAGCTCTTATATTTTCATTCCTTTAATTCCTCAACTACTTCACTCGTCCCATATATCAAAGGTATTTAAATTGGTGATATGCAATCGGCATTCAATCAATGAATAACGAATTTGACTTAATTGATATATTCCCCCCCCCCCCACCCCACAAAAAAAACGTGGATTTGGTAAATACGAGCTTTGAATTAGCATAACTGTTGTAAATCAAATTCAATCGATTCGATTATCTCATACGATTTCATCGATAATTCCTTCCCACCCAATTTTGAATTTCGAAATCAACTGAGATGTACTATAAAACGAGATCCATTATCTTTCGTTTCATTATTCTTATCACAAACAACTTGTAACAACCCAACCCAATATACAATCGAACACGCGAAATAATTTTTTTTTTATTTTATTCAGAAGAGTGCGCCACGCGCACCACCTCAGGGTGTGCGGCGCGCACAAGCCCAATTCAGTTCTGTCCGATTTTGTCAATTTTCAAATAAAGATCTCCCACTTCCCGACATATTTAGACGAAACGCTTTTCACAACATGATATAATAGTTAAAACTCACACGATTCAATAATAAAATAAGTTTTATGAAACCGGGCCCACATATGCCGTAATACGAGTTTCGTACAAAAATTTGAGTTTCGACCACACTAGTTTAAATTCCAAACGACACTATGAGCATGGTGTTTGGGGTTTAAACTACCCAAATCTCGGTCGAACTCCAAAAGCTATAACATCCAAAAGCATCCCCTAACAAAAGGCGGGATCTCTAATCCGTACGAATGCCCTTACCCTTAGTGAATGCAATAATTATACCCACATATATAATATACCTACTTGCAATCACTTACACATATACCGCATACACGCTAGCAATACAATTAGCATACCATCTCATGTACAAAGCTAATAATCTCCGACAAACAGCAACTAGCGTAATCAATAACATATAATCGACATAATACAATATGCTACAAAACAATACACAGCCATGGTTAACCATTCTCGGGTCATGGTGCTACCGGCTCTTTAGTTCACACCATACGCATCGGTTATGATGCTACCGGCTCTTTGGTTCACATCACAACCCGAGTCATACTCGCGTTAAAGTGCTACCGGCTCTTTGGTTCACACTCTAACAACTCGTGCTGTAGTGCTACCGGCTCTTTGGTTCACACTACAACACACGTACTATGACGCTACCGGCTCTTTGGTTCACATCATAGCACAATCGCACATACTATGGCACTACCGGCTCTTTGGTTCATACCATAGCATACAAATAAATATATTATATACATACGCATATAATCATTCCACTCACTTTAACACTTCGGTGAATGTTTTATACTTCCGCAAGCTTCAAAGCAAAGTACCTAATACAATAAGTACTCAATCAACACACAAACTAGTCGGAATAAATACCAACAATTCACTTATGTGCATTTAATGACTTAAATGCATTAAATGCCCCATTATCGCCAAAACCATCTCGTTAAGATCAAGACCATCATAAATCACTCAAAGCTAGTGATTAAGATCCCACAACACTAACTAATATATAATAAGGGTATTTCATACCCATATTTCCCAACTAGGTCAATCATTTACATTTTGACCATTTTAAAACCAACACACCCATTTGCTAAATAACTAGGTGTGCTAGTAATTAACTAACCAATTAAGACACACAAACACATTTATCATTTCAAAACCCTAGGTTAGTCAACTTTGAGTCTTTATGACTCAATTTTACCCAAGAACACCCAAAATCACTAAATATGGGTTTTATGTTCATCACTAACTCAAACCCTAACACTTAAACAAATTAAAATAAGGAAATCAAGATTAGAGCATACCACCACAATCACAACGTAGCTAGTGATTAGATGAATAACTCTAACGCACGCGCCATGACCCGAAATCAACTTCTTCCTCTTGGATTTGAGCTTTCTTACTCAAGAACTCTTCTCTCTCTAGAATTTAAGTGGATATGATAAGGTTGTTGAAAATGGAGTGAATGACACCCCAAGATCTGACCTACTGGCCTTAAACTCATCCACAAGTGAAATTACCAAAAAGCCTTCAAAATATCTGATTAAAAGAACAGAATCCGGTTACAGTGAAGAGTGCGCCACGCGCACCCCTATGTGTGCGCTGAGCGCACCAAGCTCAAATCACTCTCTGACCTCTGTTTAAATACACAAGGTCACCCACACTCCATGTATTCTATATACGTCTCTGTTTAATAAATATTAGGGTCTTACACAACCCAGTCGAAAGTAGTAGCGTTTTATAACATTCGACCATATGGCTGCTAACCAAGAGTTTGTACCTGAATTTGTTGAATGGTCGGTTAACAAATCCTCCAGTTCAAGTGAAACTTTTCTCTGTCTCCACTGGAACAACCCAAGCGTTGTAGCTGCGATAGAGATGGTACTTATTGATCAACATGTATTAATCCACTCATGTGCATAAATGTATATTTGTTTATTATTTTGCTGCAATGTATAATGTATTACGTATTTGAACTTGATGTTTCAACACAGTGTTATTTGATATTTTACCTATATTTCTGAAGTTTCTAATAACGTATATTTCAATTCTTATCAGGCTGCAAGCTGTTAGTAACGTACGATGATTATAGTATGATGTCTAAAGTTCAAAGAGATAAAACATTCGTGGTAACAATTCTTAGGGACTCAAATGAGCGGGTTTTTAGTGCTTATGAATTTTCAGTAGAAGTAGCTTTGATTTTTTCGGTGCATTCTAATATGACTTCGGCCATAAAAATGTAAATATTTCTACAGTCAAAAAATGGCGGTGTAAGTACGCTTGATATTTGGTTGTGGAAGTATCTCGTCCCTTGGATGGGGGAGGATTTATTCTCTCGCGTATGACCAACATTTCGGGCGTTTGATCGTTTAATATTTTTTAAATGTTGACTTTTTTTATACTTTGATACATCTGATGAATGTGTTTATTTTGATGTAATTAACAGAGAGATGAAAGAAAGAGAAATGTTGCAAGTTATGGTTACGGGAATGATTCATATGATATGGAGGAAATCGTAATGCCGTTACGTGAATTGACCGATCGCCTTTTAGCTATGGATACTGTTCACAACGGTGCAACGTTTCAGCTATATTAACCGATTGACCTTTTTTTTATCGTTGATAAATTGAGCATCGTTAGCAGTTTTGGATCCAGTTACTTATAGATGGTCCGTTCTTTAAGGGGTAGAACCCGCCCATATTTATTTATGGCATCCATCTGTTCTTAGATGGATCCATTTTTTTGTATCTTATAACATATTATTATTATTATTGTAAAAATATCTTTATATGCTTTAATTCATTTACCCAAAATAGTAAAAAAAAAGGTTTCATACCCCTCGGTACTTCATCAGTTACTCGTGATACAGGTAGTTGTCTTACATGAGATTTATTGGTAACATCTTAATAAGATGCATAAGTTAGTGTTGCAGAAATCGAATTTACTCGAGGAGTACACATTTTTGCATCTCGATTATATTATTCAGCCGACTCGTGATTGCTCTAAAAATCGATCAAAATCATTCAAAGTCAAACTTGGTCAGTATTTGACTACTCCACGAGTATTCCCCGAGTTGCCGAGAATTCCATAAAATTTTTTGACCAAGTGCTTCTTGAGTAGCGATTTTGGAAAAATAATTTTTCAAAAAACTTTGAAAAAAAAAAAGTAAATGATTGCCCATAACTACAATATTAATGGTCAAGAGTTACTGGTTTAGGTTGTAGGTTTGACGAATAATTCAAAACTGTGTGAGGCAAATCAGTTGTGTATAATTATTATTTGTGTAAATAAGCGTAGTACATCATGTATGTATTAATCAGTTAATGGCTCAACATATTTGTGTTAAAGGAGCATTAGCATATACGGAGTAATTATTATAATTAGCATAAACTGGTCAAGTAATTTGGTCAGTCTGGCCTGGTTCATTTTTTTAGTATTTATATATTTATAATTTAGTTATATATATAATAATATTAATATACTAAAAAATTACTTACCAATTCAGCAGCTTTTTGTTTCACGTGGAGTAAAATTCTCATCAGTACGAGTCAAAGGAATGGCTCCCTGACCTTTGATATCCATATAAAAGACACGACGAGCAAAAATACCCTCTTTAACTTCTATTCTGACAGACTGAATATCTTTTATAAGAAATTGGAGGAAGACCTGACGATTTTTTCCAGGAAATCCCCAACGAAAGATACACACTTTATTCATATTGATATCTACAATTCATTTATAATCTATTATTTACAGGAGGTCGGGATGCATGACTTCAGTCATGATGATATTTCTAAATAAAATTACAAACTAACAATGTTTTTGTTATTGAGTTTTGCTATCAAATACTCCGTACTTATTTCATGATTTATTATATAGATTCTATTAACTTTGAAAAAATATACAATATCTTTTATGAAGAACACAATCAAATGGTTATAAATCTTTAATAAACACGATGTTGCGGTGTATTATAAACAAAAAAAATGTTGCAACATTATATTGAACTAGAAAATTTAAAATGTAATGTAGCAAAAATCAATGTATTTAGTATTTTTTACGAATCATGGATGTCTCATGTTGAACAATTTCTTGCATGGGTTACTTATCAATTCAATTATCACGTTTGAATTGTATTATAAGTAATTTCTTTAATACTTTTGCTATCTATTAAATTAAATTTATCTTCTTTTGCAGGCCAATTAATTACGTATTTCTACTATTAAAATTTTTCAAGATATACTCACTATAAGGCAAACATCGCAGACATTGATCGCTATTCACAACTACCACAAAAGATTGAACTCAATTTATCACCAATGAAAAATGAAAAGCAATAAATATAACACATTTATTATACTTTTTTAGCAGTTTTGTGAAGTTAACTTATATTATTGTGGGAAAAAAGTGGTAAATATTCATTTTATTACTATTACAAAACTTATTTGTAATTTCAAAGATTGAACTCATTTAATATATTTTTTATAAATATATTACATTATGTTGGTATAAGAATTATTAATACAATAACATTCTCTATTTCAGCTAATTACTAATTACGTACTACTAAGCGAACAACAAGCGGAGAAAATGGAAGCTTTGAAATTAGCAGCTCTAAAGGAAGAAATGAACATCACAACTAACATCGCAAACTTGCGAGATACTTTAAGTAATTCTTTTACAGGCAAATTATTTGTTTATAAAGGAGACTTTTCGGCTATGAATAATTTCTCGAATCAAATGTCAGAAAATTTAGGAAAATTATTTGTTCTCAAAAACTATTATGATCAGGTATCGTTTGAGGTTGAATATATTTTATAACTATCAATAGAGGTATAAATAACATTTGCAACCACATTTTGGTTTTGTTTTTTACATTTACAGGCAGATGAATTACTCCTTGGTAACTTGAAGAAGATGCTGGATTACTAAAGATAAGACAAAGATCGTTGGCATTACTTTCAATTCACAACTACCAAAAACGATTAACTTCGTTTAATCACCAATGGAATTCATACCTATATAAATATATTTTATGGTCCTTCAGAAATTTTAGGCATATTATCGTTATGTTTACGTAAACTCATCAACTTGTTTTTTTTATCTGAACATCCTTTCACATTATTTTTGAAGTAACATTTCAAACTACCAATAATTTTTTTTCTTAGGATAATTTATTATTATTTTTTAAATAAAATTCGCGAATTCGCGGATCTTTGACTAGTATATTTTATAGCGTGATAAAAAAAAGGAAAAAGAAAAAAAAATGGATGCTAAGTGGGAGGAAAAAGCAAAAGAAAATATGCTTCTTAGATTCAAACTTCGGTCACCAAGGTTGATAAGGTAACCTAAACACCTCTCAGTTAGTAATACACTTATCTTTTTACCAGAAAAAAAAAAATATTTCCTCCGTCTCAAAATAAGTGTCTACCTTACTATTTATATTTGTCCTAAAATAATTGTTCACTTCTAAAAATAATCAATAAAAATCATTAAACTTTCAAATTTATTTTTATTTATTACTCTCAATCACTCATATTTTAAATAAATTCAATCAAACTTACCTTAACTATATGGACAAAATTGACATTTATCATCAACAAGTATTCGGGTCGGCCCGCTTCGCTGGGCCCAAAATCAGTAGCCTGAAAGAAAAAGAAAAAAAAAGAAGCAATTTCAAGGTTCGAACCTGCGCCCCTTTAGATTTCAACAAACCTCCTTACCAACTGATCTACGTATTCACTTTGATAAATTTATAGTTTGTTTAATATACATCTTATAAATTAGAGGGTTTGTCATAGTTAAAAAGTTAGTCAAAAGGGGGTGAAATTTAACATAATGTAAAAACCGGGGGGAAAGGTGACAAAATTGCAAAAAAGTTTCAAATGAATAGTGTCATTTTTTGTCTTTTTGTGTTTTCTAATTGAATATATGTATAACTAGTGAAATGACCCGTAAAATTACGGGTTTGTTTAAACGAAACAGTTTAATGATATGTTCATATGTTTTAGGTATTAAATGAACGTAAATGCTAAAGTCATTTAGTTTAATAACTCGTGGAACCACAGAAGCCGACTAAGAAACTTGGCGTTGTTTTTATAAACATATTTATATATACTTAACTTAGTCAGAATAAATGAACTACATTTATTCTCCTACCACTTTCTTTCAAATTTCATCACAATTAATATTTTTCTTGTCATAAAAGCTACATTATAACATTTTATTGAGACATGTATTTCACATACATATGTAGCGTAATAAATCTCGTAAAAAGATTGTACAAAGTTTCAAAGTTTGTACATATGTTAATGGGGTGTTTTGTAAAAAAATTGTACAATTTGTTTTAAAGTTTGTACATATGATCATATGAGTGTTTTATTATAAGGTTGTACATAATATTTGAAATATTGTACATATGGTTATGTGAGTGTTTTACTATAATGTTGTACATAATACGGAGTACTTTAAATATTGTACATATAATCATGAGAGTATTTAATCAATAAAGTTATACATAATGCTTCATATATTATACAATTAATATGTGAATATTTTTATTAAAAATAATTAATTATTTTAATGACATCATCATGAGATGCTACCAAAAAAAAAAATTATCATAAAAATTCAGAGACACAATAACATATTGTCACATTCTAATACTCCGTAAGAGTTACTTACAATGTATTAAACAAACTTTTGTAACAATTCTTCATAGACCATGGATTTTAAATGTCGACAAATAAAAGATATATACACTAATCATCCAAATTCTCATATAGAACTCCAATACCTTATTACCAATATCATAATCTTGAAATAGCAATACACAATTTTGCTTTGATCACTTGACAACATTTGATCAAACTACACCAACGATGCTACTATCCAAAAATCCACAACACGTCAAAATAAGATCCTGACATACACATTCATTCAAAAATATGAACCTGTCTGTCTTCGCAAGCATTGACCAAAATTCCTTACCCTTCCTTTCCAAATCATACATTACATTTTCAAAAAAGTTGACACATCAATAGTAACCCATTACAATAACATATATACATAGTCAAAGGTTATACAATTGTCAAGAGAGGTGAAAAAGTAAGAAAAGAAAAACTGAAAAGCAAATAGGATCAAATGGATTAAATTGGTCAAACGGTCAAGGTAACCCCAAATTGTCATTGTAATGTATTTGGTCATCATATATAATTGTGTGATGTAATATTCAGAGTCATAGTAGACATACTAATAGTAATTGTCTTTCATCTCTCAAAGTAATACTAATTGCAGAAAGAACAATACCAAGGGAGTTGAGGAATCAATCAAAATCCAATCCAAAACAAAAATAATAACACAAATGTACAAACGACTCCTAATCAAATTAAATAAAACAGACATGTTGTATCAAACAATAGTGAAATATATGTATGTAGTGACCCGAACTTTTCCATGTTTATATATATTAATTGAGATTGATATTTACATGATTAAATGTTTCCAACATGTTAAGCAATCAAACTTGTTAAGACTTGATTAATTGAAATATGTTTCATATAGACAATTGACCACCCAAGTTGACCGGTGATTCACGAACGTTAAAACTTGTAAAAAACTATATGATGACATATATATGGTTATATATATAGTTAACATGATATTATGATAAGTAAACATATCATTAATTATATTAACAATGAACTACATATGTAAAAACAAGACTACTAACTTAATGATTTTGAAACGAGACATATATGTAACGTTTATCGTTGTAACGACATTTAATGTATATATATCATATTAAGAGATATTCGTACATCATAATATCATGATAATATAATAATTTAAAATCTCTTTTGATATTATAAACATTGGGTTAACAACATTTAACAAGATCGTTAACCTAAAGGTTTCAAAACAACATTTACATGTAACGACTAACGATGACTTAACGACTCAGTTAAAATGTATATACATGTAGTGTTTTAATATGTATTCATACACTTTTGAAAGACTTCAAGACACTTATCAAAATACTTCTACTTAACAAAAATGCTTACAATTAGATCCTCGTTCAGTTTCATCAACAATTCTACTCGTATGCACCCGTATTCGTACTCGTACAATACACAGCTTTTAGATGTATGTACTATTGGTATATACACTCCAATAATCAGCTCTTAGCAGCCCATGTGAGTCACCTAACACATGTGGGAACCATCATTTGGCAACTAGCATGAAATATCTCATAAAATTACAAAAATATGAGTAATCATTCATGACTTATTTACATGAAAACAAAATAACATATCCTTTATATCTAATCCATACACCAACGACCAAAAACACCTACAAACACTTTCATTCTTCAATTTTCTTCATCTAATTGATCTCTCTCAAGTTCTATCTTCAAGTTCTAAGTGTTCTTCATAAATTCCAAAAGTTCTAGTTTCATAAAATCAAGAATACTTTCAAGTTTGCTAGCTCACTTCCAATCTTGTAAGGTGATCATCCAACCTCAAGAAATCTTTGTTTCTTACAGTAGGTTATCATTCTAATACAAGGTAATAATCATATTCAAACTTTGGTTCAATTTCTATAACTATAACAATCTTATTTCAAGTGATGATCTTACTTGAACTTGTTTTCGTGTCATGATTCTGCTTCAAGAACTTCGAGCCATCCAAGGATCCATTGAAGCTAGATCCATTTTTCTCTTTTCCAGTAGGTTTATCCAAGGAAATTAAGGTAGTAATGATGTTCATAACATCATTCGATTCATACATATAAAGCTATCTTATTCGAAGGTTTAAACTTGTAATCACTAGAACATAGTTTAGTTAATTCTAAACTTGTTCGCAAACAAAAGTTAATCCTTCTAACTTGACTTTTAAAATCAACTAAACACATGTTCTATATCTATATGATATGCTAACTTAATGATTTAAAACCTGGAAACACGAAAAACACCGTAAAACCGGATTTACGCCGTCGTAGTAACACCGCGGGCTGTTTTGGGTTAGTTAATTAAAAACTATGATAAACTTTGATTTAAAAGTTGTTATTCTGAGAAAATGATTTTTATTATGAACATGAAACTATATCCAAAAATTATGGTTAAACTCAAAGTGGAAGTATGTTTTCTAAAATGGTCATCTAGACGTCGTTCTTTCGACTGAAATGACTACCTTTACAAAAACGACTTGTAACTTATTTTTCCGACTATAAACCTATACTTTTTCTGTTTAGATTCATAAAATAGAGTTCAATATGAAACCATAGCAATTTGATTCACTCAAAACGGATTTAAAATGAAGAAGTTATGGGTAAAACAAGATTGGATAATTTTTCTCATTTTAGCCACGTGAAAATTGGTAACAAATCTATTCCAACCATAACTTAATCAACTTGTATTGTATATTATGTAATCTTGAGATACCATAGACACGTATACAATGTTTCGACCTATCATGTCGACACATCTATATATATTTCGAAACAACCATAGACACTCTATATGTGAATGTTGGAGTTAGCTATACAGGGTTGAGGTTGATTCCAAAATATATATAGTTTGAGTTGTGATCAATACTGAGATACGTATACACTGGGTCGTGGATTGATTCAAGATAATATTTATCGATTTATTTCTGTACATCTAACTGTGGACAACTAGTTGTAGGTTACTAACGAGGACAGCTGACTTAATAAACTTAAAACATCAAAATATATTAAAAGTGTTGTAAATATATTTTGAACATACTTTGATATATATGTATATATTGTTATAGGTTCGTGAATCAACCAGTGGCCAAGTCTTACTTCCCGATGAAGTAAAAATCTGTGAAAGTGAGTTATAGTCCCACTTTTAAAATCTAATATTTTTGGGATGAGAATACATGCAGGTTTTATAAATGATTTACAAAATAGACACAAGTACGTGAAACTACATTCTATGGTTGAATTATCGAAATCGAATATGCCCCTTTTTATTAAGTCTGGTAATCTAAGAATTAGGGAACAGACACCCTAATTGACGCGAATCCTAAAGATAGATCTATTGGGCCTAACAAACCCCATCCAAAGTACCGGATGCTTTAGTACTTCGAAATTTATATCATATCCGAAGGGTGTCCCGGAATGATGGGGATATTCTTATATATGCATCTTGTTATTGTCGGTTACCAGGTGTTCACCATATGAATGATTTTTATCTCTATGTATGGGATGTGTATTGAAATATGAAATCTTGTGGTCTATTGTTACGATTTGATATATATAGGTTAAACCTATAACTCACCAACATTTTTGTTGACGTTTAAAGCATGTTTATTCTCAGGTGAATATTAAGAGCTTCCGCTGTTGCATACTAAAATAAGGACAAGATTTGGAGTCCATGTTTGTATGATATTGTGTAAAAACTGCATTCAAGAAACTGATTTCGATGTAACATATTTGTATTGTAAACCATTATGTAATGGTCGTGTGTAAACAGGATATTCTAGATTATCATTATTTGATAATCTACGTAAAGCTTTTTAAACCTTTATTTATGAAATAAAGGTTATGGTTTGTTTTAAAAATGAATGCAGTCTTTGAAAAACGTCTCATATAGAGGTCAAAACCTCGCAACGAAATCAATTAATATGGAACGTTTTTAATCAATAAGAACGGGACATTTCAATGTAGAATTCAAATGTTGACAAATAATAAAAGAACAATACCAAGGGAGTTGACGAATCAATCGAAATCCAATCCAAAACAGCGAACACGAACAACAGGTTACCTTTAAAAATACCACAAAAAAGATGAATATTCGTTACAGGGGTAATCGCTATAAGCAAAGACGATGCAGAATAAAAAGCTTAATTATTTGGAAAGGGGAACATTGATGTCGCGAAACAGAGATTCAAAGATGACTGTAGGAACAATGGAACATGGAGGCGCAAAAAAAATATACATCAATCAGCAGCAGCAACAGCAGCAAAAGTTCGCCAACAAATAACATATTTTTTTTTTTTGAAAACATGAATAAAAAATTTCACCTAGACATTTTCACAAACACCTTAAAGGCTCTCCCAAAAACCGATTTTCACTAACACATATTAATGCCCAAAACTTATAAACACAAAGTTACACATATTAATACCCAAAACCAATTTTCATCTTCATCAAAATATATTCAATATAATTATTATTTATTAGAAATTGACGGAAAGATATGAAAAATCAAACATAGATTGATACCATATAATAATAACCATTATGTTAGATTTCAAACAAAGTTTGATAACATATAATCAAACAAAGATTGAAAGATAACGTATAATCAAACAAACAATTACAAATATAAAAGATATGAACATTCAAACAAAGATTGATAGCATATATCAAAACAAAGATTAAATGTAAAATTTAACAACAAACATGTTATTATTACAAATCGTATTAGAATCGCTAGAATGGAAAATAATCTTGATTGTAGAGAGAAAAGGCTGCATATTTTTTTAAATGAAAGAGTGATTTTAGGGGTTTTTTTTTTTTAAATTAAAGAGTGAAAGAATTATACTCCGTATTTTTATATTATTTTTATCTTTATTTTTCATGATGACATCATCTACATGCTCTATATTTTTTTCTTTTTCTTTTTGATTTTTTCTTAACAAAGGAATTAACCTAATTATGACATCATCATTATAGGAATTTAATAGAAACTATAGATAGATAGATATCTTAAATCCAACAAAAATAATTCACAGACACTCTTTTTGGGACGGATAGAGTAATAAATATAGTAACATCTAAACATTATGATTTTTAAAATAATAATAATAAAGAAATAATCGTAAAATCATGATGAACATTACACATTCATTTGTTAATTTTTTTTTTAAAGACAAATTTTATTAAACAAACACGCAAGAAGCGTGATGATGAAAACAATCAATGTTTACAACAAGCTTTGCCACATCTAGATCTAATGCCTACACAAAATATACTCCATTCGTCTCAAATTTATTGTCTCCAAACAAAAAACATTAAGTTAAAGTACTTGTCACATGCACGTTTTTGTCAACATTTCATTTTAGCTTATATTTTTACACAATTTTTTTTTCTTACATGTATAAAGTATGGTACCTAGGTTATGCTTAACTTTCACGAGTGGTACACTTGGCTAACTTCTGTCAAGATTTAACAGCTAACCCCTCACATGTGAGGGTATATTCGTCGGTTCAGTAATTTATTTAATCCGTATAAAAGTGCAAGAGTCTACACACACATCATGTGAATCCACTGTCTGGTTTGGATGCTATCTCTTTCATCACTCATTTCGTCCCACCACAACTATTCTTCCTTCTTCTTTCCCATGCTTAATCTCTCTCTATACAATCTTCCTGATATATACTGTATAAACTACTGAGTATAATTTATTCTTTCAATCCATCTCAATATTTCAAGATTTCTTCAAGGTGTTAGAGAAATCTAAAACCCAAATCATGGCTTCTTCAATTCCGGCGCCGGTAGGGTTTTATAGAACAAACCCATAAGTTTCCGTCGACCTGGGAACCCAACTCCGGTGAGCTTCAATACATTCTTTTCGTTCTCAGTTGTAATTTGAATCCTGATTCGATTGGTGGTGGGTTGGCTTTTGTGATTTCACCTGACGATGAAACAGTTGGTAACGCCGGTGGGTTTTAGGTATTCCGGCAGGTGCTGTCGCCGTTGAATTTGATACTTTAATGGATTTTGAGTTTAAAGATGTTAATGGGAATCATGTGGGCAGTGGCGAAACTTGGATGAACGTTCAGGGGTGGCAAAATTATTCACAAGTAAAGCTTTATATATATATATATATATATATAGCTTTAAACAAACGAACTAATTACTCCGTATTAAAACATACATACATTTCTAATAAAAAGATGTACGGTAACAAATATGGAGTATAAATAAATTTAGAGTTTAAAACATTAAACAAATATATATATAGTACTCGTAATATATAAATATCTGTGTTACCTTATACCTCTAGGATGAAAGACAAGTTGTACTTTGTACTCCTATTATTTATTAGTATCTATCATGTGGTCCAAAAGAAAACACGTATGTTTTTTCTTTTTCTTCATCTTCTTCCTCTTTCACTCACTCCTCCTATGTTTTCTTCTACTAAACAGGGGGATGAATATTCTAAAGAACTGTAACGCATTCCAAATATACACTACTTACCCAAAATCCAGGGGGGATGAGTGCCCCTTCCAAGCTCCAGTAAGTTCCGCCCCTGCATGTGGGTTTAGATATTGACTTGATGGTGTCGACCCGAATTAGCATTTTAGACCCGATCAACATTGATATAAAAAGTGGCCAGTTAATCAACTTGTGGATTGCTTTTTTCGGTTTAACTCAGTAACTCAAATATACAAGCTGCTCATACAGCACAAAAAGAAAGCAAATGTCATAATAAACTGTGCAAGGAAGGTGTCGGAGCCATTGCAGGAGTTGTGACCGCCGGTGCATTCTTTTTAGCGTATTTCACTTTTATATGGATTAAATTACTGAACGGGCGAATATACCGTCACATGTCTCACATGTATGACACATGTGAGGGGTTAGCTGTTAAATCTTGACAGCAGTTAGCCAAGGGTACCACTCGTGAAAGTTAAGCATAACCTAGGTACCGTATGCGATAAAAGAAAAAAGTTTAGGTGTTGTAACGATAAACTCAACATACCACAAGTACTAACAACATAATTTTTTCTTTCAAAAAATAGTGAACAATAAATACTAATAGAGGGAGTAACATAAGATCACAATAGCATTTCTCCTGTTTGGACACCGCACTCCAAATAAACTATACGTGGGTATTCAATAGTTTTCACATCTAAATAGTTATTGGTCTGGGCCTGACGCTATTGGGCTTAATTAAATTTAAAAGCGTATTTTAAAAAATGAGAATTTATAAAACTGTGGGGTTGATAACTATTGAGAGGAAAACTTAACAGTAATATTACAAAAGAATATACACTGTAGTCTGTACTAATTAAGCATAATATAAGTAAATTAATTCAAAATATAAATGATTCAAAAGTTCTCATTAAACTTAATTTTGAATTACAATAATCTATATACTAATCGTTATGAGTATACTCTATAAGTTATATAAAATTAATCTATTAACAGTATAAATGAATAACAAAACAAAGAAATTATATTTTTTCTTAAGTATTCTAGATATAATTTAACAAAAATATTAAAGAAAATAAAGATGATGAATGATTAAAAAAGTATTTCAACATTGAATGATTTACCGTCATTTGTCATATAAATATCAGTTCAATATTTAGTGTTGAACAGTCAAATTAAGAAGTAATTAAATACACAATTAAACAAATAACTTTATAACATAACAATAATATGTTGGTGATTTTAGTGTCATCCAACATACATTTTAGTTAGTTGCGATTTACTTGAATGCAGGTGTTAGCTAGCTATACTCTCTAACAATTTGATCAGTGATTTCGTTGCTAAAAACAATGATTGCGTTCTTGTCTTATCCCTGTAAAGATTTCGTGCAACCGAGGCAATCGTAGGGTCGAAATACTTTATAGAGAAAGTGAACAAACGATTCAAGAACGAATCCAGGCAGTCTATTCATACCCGATTTCTAACATAATTCGACGATTTCGATGAACTGGTCTATCATAAAACGATGGGTAAAAAATGGGGATCTTCATGGACTTAGACATGATACTTTTGGATCTTCTTGGACTTGTGTTTTTTCCAACGTACACATTACTTGTGTTATTCTGGTCCGAGATATACCACCAGGTACGTATTCACCTTTATGTATTTTAATTTTCACCAATTGCACGTTTTTACTCATATGCATGTATAGCATAAGCAATTTTTGTTGTTGCTGTAATGCAATTCTGTTCTCTGAAATTCCCGCAAGAAGTCTTCCAACTATAAACTCATACATGCGTACTTCATTTTAAATGGAGTCATATACCTCCTTCACGTAGTGCAATATATGTTGGGGTGCAAACCTATCCCACATAGGAGGGAGACAAAAACAAATGTATGTATATAAGTCTAAGGTAAAGTCCCTCTAATACCAATTGGTTTTAGAAAAGGATGGACGCAGTGGTGGCGCACCCCTAAGCGCACGGTGCGACATGGCCACACCCCTCAGTGTGGAAGTGCGGCGTGTCCCGATGGTGAAAGAAAAGTGAAAGAAAGAGATCGGCGGTATAAGAGGCGTGTACCGGTAGTGAAAGAAAAGTGAAAGAAAAGAGACCGGTGATATAAGATGGCGGGAGTATCGTTGAAGGGGAGGCTCGGTGATGTGGTCTTCGGTTTGAGGGGAGGATTGTTGTGGTGCAAAAACCTATCCCACATAGGAGGGAAAGAAAAGTGAAAGAAAAGAGACCGGTGATATAAGATGGCGGGAGTATCGTTGAAGGGGAGCTCGGTGATGTGGTCTTCGGTTTGAGGGGAGGATTGTTGGGGGGTGTGCAAACCTATCCCACATAGGAGGGAGACAAAAACAAATGTATGTATATGAGTGTAAGGGAAAGTCCCTCTAATACCAATTGGATGTACATGACAATAAAAAAAACTAAAAAATCTTCTCTATTAAAAACGTTAGTCAAGGTTTGGACTCAAAACACTAGGAACCCAATTTGTCAACCCAGTTTGCTATTATTACTTCATGTTTGTTAAGAGGAGAATGTAAACCTTCATATTGCAGTGCCACATGTTTCATACGTTCCAATTGTTTGTGAACTTGCACATTGATTTTCAAATTTGTATCTGGCTGTATATGAGATTCAGAAAAACTGTTGCAGCCGTGGAAGTTGCCGAACTCTTTTTCTCACGTAAAATTGACCATGAATTACTTGCAAGAGAAGCATGGTGCATTTTTACAGGATTATCAGGTTTTTAATTGCCCAATTTTTTTTATGTAGTTATCTCACTTGTTGTGGCTGTAGGGTTCATTGTGTATGGTGGCAGGCAATTGCTTATTGCCACTGAAGGACATATCACATATATGATCTGTATTGTTTTGAAGTTGCATCCTTTCCGTATTTTGTTTTTTTACGGTGCTTGTCTTTTGTCATAGGTTATTTTTCATGCTTAGGCTCTTTCCCATTGAATCTAGAGAGCTCGAGCAGCAGATTTGTCTCAGGAACTTATACTTCATTCATAAAGGCCTCCATCTTTCTTAGGGGTCAAAAGCTTAGGAGCCCTCGGATGAGCAAGATATGCGGAAGATGGGGGGGCTTGCCTCCTCATTCCCTTTTACCTATGCCATGATGCTCATGGGCCGTCAAAAGAAGTTGTACGAGGTAATATTTTTACGTATTGTTCTGTTTGAGATAGCACACAACCCAGACTAACTGTGTTGTAATTGTAAGTCTATGGGTCCAAATTGTTATGCTTTTTGTTCCAAGTATATATAGGGTGACAGTACGTACATATGGTTAGTGGATTTTATTTAGTGTCAGCTTTCATCAGTCTTCTGCGAGTAAAAACATCTTGTATCGACCTTTTTCTTTAGGGACAACAAAAACTAAAAATAAAATGATCACCTCCTTGTTCTATTTCATATCTCAAAAACTTAACAATATCGGGTTTTGAGCGTTTGTAAGTGTTTTTATCAGGTGGGATTTGTGACAGGATTATGCTGCACTTGTTTCTTAATAAGATGTGTCATGGTACCTTCAAATATCATATGGTATGTGTTCCATTACTTATGTGCAATGTACGGTTATTCAATAGGTGGCAATTGCTGCTTTTGATAAGAATGCTGATATGCATGTATTGAATCACCCAAATCCTTGATTTTGCCTACTACACGGTAAGTTCGTCAACACTCGGTCTAAAGATGACTACTTCTCCAACTGAAAACCTTTTCCTTAAGAACGTCCAATGAATAGTCGATATTAAGTTGGTATTTTTGGTACATGAATGTGTAAACGTGGTAATTTAAACCCAGTTTTGACCTGTACTCAATTTTTCAGACTTTACAGATCTGCCTATGGACATGCGGTTGTTTTAGTAGGATAACCAAGAAAAGATCCCATAATTTTTAATGTGTTGACTTGCATCAAATACTTATATCTTTGTGCAGGTAATGGAAATTTTACCGTCTGCGCTCGTGCTTCTTATATTGCGGAAGCTACCTCTACGAAGAGTATCAGATCAATGTCATCCACAGTGGTGGAACTTGAACCCGACCACAGATGAGGTGAGTGCAAAAATTTATTCAATTTTTCATTGAAGCTTGGGCGAACACTAAAAAAAACCTTATTTTTTAGTATAATTTTTTTTTAGTGTAAATATAAAAAAAAATAAAAATCTAGCTGGGGCGGATGCCCCGCCCTGTCTCCACAATGCTCCGCCCCTGGTCATCCAATCAAATGATCCGAAAAATGGGTACGTGTTTACTTATCGGATGATCTCTCCATACCTGTCTCACTCACATATACACACACGTATACGCTCAATGTATATCCTTTTCTTTGCCTGTGGTAATGTAAATGTAAATGTGTCTCTTTATTTATGTTTCTAACTCTTTTTCTTAACAATAAGATAAGTGTCTTGTAAACGGTGTGATTAATAGAGAGAAACTTGTTACGGTGTATTTTTGTACTTGTTATTGATCGACTGACTGAGAGTACCATAAAGTGGTTGAAACCTCTTGATTTTATGGTGAACAACCGAAGTTTACTATTTGATGAATATTTATGTACAAGATGGTTGGTCATGTACGTGCCCACATTATCAATGAAGTCTATACCTCATCGTATGGTCTCTAGAGTCTCTCAATATGGTTGAAGTCATCTTGAAACTTCAGTAATTTCGACCCGAAAATATCTTTATATCGTTTATTGTATAGTTTTGATCGGAGAAAATCATGTTTTTTAGTTTTGGTACTTGGGTTGCACCTAAGTCCATTTTGAGTTTCTGTTTTTTATAATATTGGTTAACTTCTGGTTATTTGTGTGGCTAATAATCGCCTAATGGCTTCCAAGATTGAGAAACTTAAGATATTGGATTCATATATGAGTACCATGTGTGTGGAAGCGTGGTGATATCGCTCAATTTATATATGTTTATCTCGGATATCTACCTCACTTTGCTCGGTTTTTGACTATCTCGGAGCCTATTTATTGTGTTATTGAGCTAATTGGTAAATAATGGGCTAAGGAGTTGATTTAGTGTAAAATTGACGAAATCATGGGCAAAAATTGGCTAAGGAAATGACAAGTGCAGGAAACAGCTCAAAAAGCGCCGCTCCTGTATAGGAGCGCCGCTCCTGAAGGCCCAAAAGTGCCGCTCCAGGAGTAAAAGAGGCACTATTATGCACGATTTGTCTCCATTTTTCATCAGTGAGCAGAAGCGCCGTTCTTCAAGCCAAAAGCGTCGTTCCTGATCAGCCAAAAGCGTCGCCCCTGTTCAGAGCCAAAAGCGGCGTTCCAAATTCAAAAGCACCGCTCCTGCTTAGCCAAAAGCGCCCCTCTTGAAGTAAAAGCGGCGCTCCTGATGCTGTTTCAGCCCGGATTTTCAGCACTATAAAATGAACGAGATTAGGTCACTTTTCATATGCATCTTAGAGAGCAGCTGCCTAGGGTCCGAATTTCACACACAAAACCCTAATTTCATCATCCATTGGAGATTAAGGGAGGATTCAAGAAAGATTGCTCAAGAATTATCATCATTTAGCTTAGATCTTCATCTTCTTTACATTTTGGGTTGTAATCTTTACTTTGTTTTATCTATTTTGCACTAATTAGTTGTAATCTTCACTTTACTCTACATACTTTGCTTTGATTACTTGTAATAGCTTGAATATGATGATGATTTACATTTCTATGCTTATTATGAGTTTGGTTTTAGCCATGATTGGCTAAATCTGTTGTGTTTGCTTATCTATGAATCTATAATGCTAGTGTTTTCCCTAAATCAATTGATTATTGTTGTTTGAATGAATTACATGATCATGTGTTGTTGAGTTAGCTAAAGATCCATTGCTATGAGTTTGTTTTAGGCTTGACTTTGATTACATATGTTGAGTAGCTCTCTTAGTGATTTGAGAAGTGAATCAATGTGTGCTTCAACACCTTAGGTGATCTAGACAACTAGCTAGGGAATTACAAGTGACTGTGTTCTTGATCTAGGTTGGTTTTCAATTGGTCTTTAGTCAACATAGTAGTGCCGATTATCTTAAGTGATTTCGATAGTTGGGAGTTTTAAGTGATTTTAACTCAAGCTCAATCTTAATGACCAAATCTTGCTTAACTCGATCTTAGGATACAAAGCTTATGTGAATTCGTGGAGTATCATTTGATTTGAGGTTTAGAAGTGATTCTAAACATTTATTAGTTCAACAACTTATGAGATAACAAAATAGGCAAAACAGGGCAAGCCAAGCATAGAGAGGATTGGATAAGTGAACACGTCTTAGTTAATTGATTTAAGTCTTTAATACTTCACTACTTGTTTCTCGCTTCTTGTTTAATTGTTAATTTAGGTTTGTTTAATTGCATAAGTTTTAGTTGTTAACTAATATCAATCAAAACCCCCTCAATCAAACAAACCCTAGGACAATTACTAGTTTCAAATAACCAACTTACACCGCTTCCCTTGTGACGAACTTGATAAGAATACTTGCATTAAAGTGCTATAACAACTAGGTTCTAAGTGCTCGTTAGTTGTGTGTGCTTGATTGTAGTGTTTAAGTCAATTATAAATTTAGAGGGTAAAAGATGTATTGTTACGCACCATCATCACGTGGGGTCGACCTAATTTTTCTAGGGCATTAATTGAAGTATCTGCTGAAACTGAGTTGAAAGAAGAGATCAAGGTAGCTATATTTTGATGGTAATGGGCGCACCATTGATGTAGTTCTGGTGGAATGTGAATGGAAGCCTCCTACATGTTCGAGTTGTTGTGTGTTTGGACATAAAGATGTTGAATGCCCAGAGAACATATCGATCGCGGAAGATGTCCATATTCTTGGCTTGGATGGTTTTCAAACTGTGGTAAAAAAGAATACTAAAGTTGCTTCATAAGATGATTTCCAAGTTGTTAACAAACAAAAGGCTAAGGGTGTGGGAAATGGAACGAAAAAATTGGTCTACGAGCCCCCAAGAAGAATGTGGTCAAAAGTGTTACTAATAATGGCTTGCCAAGAGTTGGACTGATGGATAAGAAGGTCGGAAGTTGGGACAAGTAAGGGTTCACAAGTGAAAATTCAAAATTCGTTCGGAGCAATAAATAAATAATGATTCGTATAACCTAGTTGATGAACTGAATGATGTTGAATATGATAAAGAAGAAACAGCCAAGTTTATGGCGGCGAAAACTACGCCAACGACTTCATTTGGCATGAATGGATGTCCTTGTTATCATGGGTCGTTAGGTGTTCTTGGTTTTGCTAGTCCTAGTTCGGTGTGTAGGTTCTAGCATGGTCTTGTGAGGTTGTATAACGCACTTGTGGTCGTTGTTCATATTTGTACTTTTATTATTTTTATAAATAATATTCACCGGGTAAAATCCTTAACCAAAGATGAATTGAATGCGTATTCTACTGTAAGACCCGAATATTTTGTACGCGTAACATATATATATATATATATATATATATATATATATATATATATATATATATATATATATATATATATATATATATATATATGTATATATATATATGTATATATATGTATGTATATATATGTATATATATGTATATATATATATGTATATATATATATATATATATATGTATATATATATGTATATATATATATGCATATATATATGTATATATATATGTATATATATATGTATGTACGAATGTAATTGTCGAGTATTCGATGTACAACGGATATATATATATATATATATATATATATATATATATATATATATATATATGTTAAACATTAATAGCGTACAAATGGTCAAACAAGACTTCGTATGTATATGGTAAGTATATACGAGACGTGTAATAAAGGAACGAAGCGTTTATATATATGTATATGTACATGGAATTAGATAGTATGTATACACATTGTATATGATTGAGTGAAGCGTAGTAGGGAGGTTTATGTGTATATACGAAGTGGGTACGAAGTGTGCTAGTCAGGTTTATGACCCTTGGGTTTTGTTAACCAAAAACTGGACAAAAAGGGTGTGGGGCTGATCTGCGATGGGGACCTCCTCGCCGCGATAATGCAAGCAAACCTAGATCAGGAGGGCATTTAACCAGTTCGAAGATTTACCTTAAAGACCGCGCCGCGAGGATGTAGGATCGCGCCGCGACCTTCCTGCAGATCTGATTCGATTTTCAGTTTTAAAAAGGGTAGGTCGAGGGTATTTTTGTCTTTTCACGTGTGGATCAGATTGTGGCTCTAAATCCCAGCCACTTATCCTTTTATCTCATTTTCTTTTCTCTTTTCTTTCTCTCTTTTCTCTCAAATCCCAAAACCCTCTTAGATTCAAAGTGAGATTTGAAGGTGAAGATTTGTTATTCGATTCTTGGTGCGTGAAGGAAAGTTGTTCTCCTCGTTCTTAGCTACAAGTTGATACTAGCGGTAAGCTCTAACTCCAAATTTTGTTTTTGTGTTCATCATTTAAATTAGGGCTTTTGATTGTATGTTCTTGAACAAAACCCCACTAGTTGTTAAATTGAAGGTTTGAACTAGTAAATGGTGAGGAATATCATTTTGGTGGGTTTAGGGTTGGATGGTGAAATTAGTGAGTTCATAATCATGTTTAGGAGTTTAAAACACCATCTAACTTGTGTTGAATGTGATTTGAAGTGTAAGTTCACAAATTTGGTGTTTTGACTAGTTTTAGGTCAAAATGGAATTTTGTGTAAATGTTTAATTAAAATGCGTTCAAAGACTAAAAGAGGTGTATTTAGGTATTTCGGGAACGCGGGAAGTGGTCTCGTTAGTTTTGGACTTTCGAGTATCGTTAAAAGTGCAAAAAGGCGTAGATTGCACTTTAGGTCAATTTGGGTGGGTCGTGAGTCCAAATGGGGGATCGGTTGATCAAACCTTGTGTAAGTTGTATTAGTAGAAAATAATCACTATTCGATTGTGATTATGGGTGGTTCGGGCGAGATTTGACTTAGTCAAAGTTGGTCAAGTGTAAATGGTCGAAATTACACTTGTGATGTTTTAAGTCGAATAAGCTTAAGTTGTAGCTTATTTGCATGTATGATTTGCGTAGGTGATAAAAGTGAAGTCGGTGGAAGAAGTTCAAGTTTGCGAGTTACGCTTCTTCAAGTAATCGAGGTGAGTGGAATATTTATACATGTATGTATGTAGTTTATTTACTCGTGTGCGATGTGGGTCTTCGGTGCCACATCGTGAGTATATGTTGGTATGTGTCACAAGTCGGTGACTTATTTGTTGGAATGATGGGATGAGAACTACAAGTCGGCAGTGTCTCGATAGGTGATTCACAAGTCGGTGACACCTAATGGTGATTCACAAGTCGGTGACACCATATGTCGGGAAGTGATTCACAAGTCGGTGACACTTCATAGTGTTTCACAAGTCGGTGACACTTAGTGGTGCTTCACAAGTCGGTGACACCACATGGCGTTCAAGTCGGTGACCCATATGTATTGGTGGGAGATTCACAAGTCGGTGACACCCTTTGGTGATTCACAAGTCGGTGACACCTTATGATGATTCACAAGTTGGTGACATCATACGAGTGAGACTCGACGTTATTGGTCGTCTACAAGTCGGTAGTGCCATAGCGGGGAATGGTTTGGTATGTTTATGCATTGCTATGATTTAGTATATTATTGTGGTGATCGATATAATAATGTTGTTGCTAGTTGTATGTTTGGTGATGCTAGCTCGTATACGCATTGTTGCATGGTATTTTGTAAGTGGATGCATGTAGGTAACTATATATGTATATGTATAAGTATTGCATTCACTAAGCAATTAGCTTACCCTCTCGTTGTTTATATTTTTATAGGTTGCAAGTGGCGGCTCGGGTTTGCTTGGGGACTAGTGATTTATGGATTGCTTTATACTTTTGATTAGGATTGGGTAGTGTTCCCAATCACCATGCTCGGTTTTGGTTGTAAAGTGAACTAGTCGGGTCATGAACTATATTTTGGATACGTCAAATGAATCCCGGGTTGTATTCCCGTTTTGTAAACTTAATTTATATATTGTATGTTTTAAAAATGTTTAAACTTAACATTGTAATGATGATGTTTTCGGAAACGTAAACGGACTAATGTTGCACATATTATTATGATAAAAAGGAAAAAAAAATTATGGGCCGGAAATACGACGGGTTGAGTCGTTACATCTACATTATTTTAGGTCGTTATCTTATTTTAAGGACCAACCAAGTGGAGTTATGTGCAAGTAATAACTTTATAATAAAGGGTTTGTAGTTTCAATTCTTTTTAAGAACCAATTAAAGTCTGCACAACTTGTAATTCAATGATCTTTTCTATTTCGACTAAAGAACTTATTACATCTTTTCTTCCAAGTTTCTGGTCTTAAAATTAATCCGGATAAGAGTCTGATGTACGGTGTCCATGTTTCTAGAGCTAACCTTTTAAGGTTCGCCGCCACAATTTTTGAGTGCAAAGTAGGGTCTTTTCCTATGGAATATTTGGGCGTCCCAGTGGGAATCAAGATAGAACGTATTGCTATGTGGGATCCGATTATTAAAAAGTTCAAATCAAAATTAGCCGGGTGAAAAGGTAGGTGTATGTCTCTCGGAGGTAGGATAGTTATGAATAATGCGGTATTGTCTAATCTTCCTCTTCATTACATGGCTATGTACAAAGCCCCATTGAAAGTTATTAGTCAATTAGAAGCATTGAGAAGAAACTTCCTTAGGGGGGGGGGGGGGTGATTGCTCGAGGCGTAAACTTTGTTTGATCAAATGGGAGTTTGTTTGTAAACCTAAAGAGTTAGGTGGTTTGGGTGTCATTCCGCTCCGGGTAAAGAATTTGGCTTTTCTAGCCAAATGGTGGTCTAAACTCAATTCAAATAATGAATCTCTTTAGAAGTCACTTGTTCTCGTTTCATTCGGTAAGTCATTTCAAGGAAAGCTTTTAAATAACGTATCTTCTTTAAGTGTTTCCCATCTTTCTCCTATATGGAGGGACATAGTCAAATTACAAGGCGTTGATTCAATGGGGGTTATTCTTGGCGATCAAAGGTGGAAATGGCGAGTCGGAAATGGTCAACGTATTTCCTTTTGGCTAGACTGTTGGGTGGGAAATGGTCCTCTTAGCCTTTTATTTCCCTCCTTATTTAGACTATGTCGCTTTAAAGATGCAAGGGTACCAGATTGCTATTTTATTTCTACTGTTCTCGAGTCTCAGGTGGTTTGGGACATTCATGTCTCCTTTCCTCAACCCGAATATGATTGCAACGAAGCATCTCTAATGTTTGAGTTATTGTCTGGTGTTGATATTTCCATTTCACGAGATGACAAGGTCATTTGGACTCTAGGTAATGATGGCGATTACACAGTGGCTGAAGGCGTTCACACCTTATTATATTCGGTTCAACATCAAGGTCCGGAATGGGCTAAGTACATTTGGAATAACCGCATTCCTTCCAAGGTTTCTGTTTTTCATTGGTTAGCGTTACAAGGTTTCAATCGGTAAGACAAGTGAAATGCCTCGTTCATATCGATTATAAACGATTCATAATAGTTGATTACATCGCGAGGTACTTGACCTCTATACGATACATTTTACAAACATTGCATTCGTTTTTAAAAGACAATCTTTCATTTCATTGACAGTTGACGGCATGCATACCACTTCATATTATATCCAACTATAATTGATTTAATAATATTCTGGATGAACTCAACGACTCGAATGCAACGTCTTTTGAAATATGTCATGAATGACTCCAAGTACTATCTCTAAAATGAGCAAATGCACAGCGGAAGTTTTCTTTCATACCTGAGAATAAACATGCTTTCAAGTGTCAACCAAAAGGTTGGTGAGTTCATAAGTTTATCATAAAACAATAAAATTCATCATTTGGATAGACCACAAGATTTAAATGCTGCATGGTACAAATGGGCCCGAATCCTATACCCACCTGTAATGTACATGCGATATATTTTAAATACAGTACACCTTTCTCGTGTACGAAATCATCTTTCATAAATCTTAGTAACCGTACACATATCTCGTGCACAAAAATAACATACACATAACCTGTGTATAAAATCATTCTCTCGATACATAACATTCACTTTTCATTGCTTTCATAGCTTGGCTTGGTAACCGACCTTAACATATAATGCGCATAATAATATCCCCAAAACAGAACATCTCGTCTGTATAATAATCATATAAACTTCGAAGTACTAAACACCACGCCCACTAGCCCTTCCGTCTAGTGAACATTCTTGGTGGGGGTGTTAAACCCGGTAGCTACCTTTAGGATTCGCGTCAATTAGGCGTGCACTAATTCTCAAAATTAGTGATGTTCCCTAATTCTTAGGTTACCAAGCAATAATAATCAGGGGAAAAATATTCATATCAATGGTGGCAATTATCACGTCCACATAATTCATTCGAGGAATGTTTTTCTTGTGTCTATCTCGTCAAATATTTATAAAAGTATTTTATGTATTCGCAGTTAAAAATGTATTTCAAAAGCATTTAATAAAGCAGTTGTAAAAGTAGCGCATGTATTCTCAGTCCCAAAAATGTAAAGAGTAAAAGGGAATCAAATGAACTCACAATACGATATTTTGTAGTAAAAATATTCATACGACGATACTGAACAATGCAGGGTTGGCCTCGGATTCACGAACCTATATCATTTATATATATGTTAACACATATAATGGTAATCGACCAACTTACATATTATTAATGATATAATTATTATTTTAATAAATTATATGTTTCATTAATAACTAATTAGATATATTTATTTTTATATAGAAAATCTTTATTTGATATATTAATAATACTAATAATAATAATTTTAATTTTAATGATAATGAAAATAATGATTTTATTAATCAAAATGATAATAATACTTATTTTCATAATAATTATAATAATAATAATAATAATAATAATAATAATAATAATAATAATAATAATAATAATAATAATAATAATAATAATAATAATAATAATATTTATACATTGAATATTAAGTAAGTCCATTAATGTTTAAGAAGTCCAAGAATATGATCCATTTATGTTGATAAATGGATCCCTAAAATAACCCATCAAATAGTCCAGTAATTTACGGGTTTCTTTGTGTTAGGGTTATGCTGAGAATAATAGGGTATCGAGCAGAGCATTCGATATTTCATCAAAACCATGATTTCAATTTCTTCTCTGCTCATCATCGATCATCTTCCATCATCATCTCATCATCAACGTTCTTCCTTATTAAACATCATCGTTTATCAAATCATAACCGACATAATTTAGAATCCATATTTGAGCTATAGTGATCGATTTTCAATAGGAGCTCGATTTCATAAAATCTTTAATGAAGTTGATTCATATAAATTGGGTTTAGAATCTTGAGATATAATCAGGTTCTAATGCTCATACATCAACACATCTGAATAACATCAACAGATTCTTCTTCAATTTAATCGGTTTCTTCATTTGAGCTTGTCAATTAAAGTTTCAGTCTCAGATTAATTCGAAACGAATTAGCAAAAGGTAAACCCTCAGATCTCTTAGAATAAGAATATAGCAATTTCTAATAGTGTTTTCTTGGTATTTTGGGTTATGATGAAGATGGTGTTGCAGGTATTGATTCTAATGATTTTGATGGGTTTTATACTCTGATATGGGTGTTGATCTCCTAATAATTTCTTGAGGAACATCTGAAAGGTAATTTGATAATGAAGGACTTGGAATTTTAATATTACTTGAGGCCTTGTTGATTTTTAACTATGTAGAATTATAATTACATCAATGTTTTCACTATTGATGTCGGGTCTTAGTATGCTCATCATGTTGTATTTAACTTTATCTGACTGATATTAATCAATGACTATAGCTAGCAACTTATTCCGGCTGTAGACAGAGAATAGGAATAGCAGAAGCTTTAAATTTATTGATGGGTTATGGTAGTGTTCTCACCCTGGACAGAAACAGGTATCATGATGTATTCTTGGTGATTGTGTGCAACACAGAAACATACATAGTAGTAGAACAGCTTGATCAAAACAGGGCCTGCAGTGTAGCAACTGGTGTTGGTGTCGATCAAACAGAAAGTAATTGCAGTAGTTGTAGTAGATAATGGTAGTGATGTTCTTTGATAATTGATCCCGGCTGTAGAAACAGAAAATACATATGGTGGTGAAAGGTGTTGAATGAGGGGGTGGAGAATGGTGGTTGTGAGGTGTTAGTAGGTGGTGGTTTTCATGAGTTGATCCAGAATCAGAAATCTAATAGTTAAAGCTTGTAAGTTGGTGATTTGAGATGGTGAAGGGGGTGAGGGTTTACGGTTCATTTTCATCATAGAATAGATGCAGTATCAACAAGTGAGTTTGTTCAACATCACCATATGAGGATGTAGTACTGGTTCTTTAGGTGACGTGAACAACTAGTATACTATGAAGTAGTTGGTATATGATTTGTAATTTTTAAGGCTATAAATAGCCTTTGTCATTTTATTTTACTTTCTGTTATTGCATAATAATATATGTGTGAGTTTGAGATTGGTAGTTAATTTGGATTGTGATTCTACAGGTTACATGAAGAAGAGGACCCAACATGATCAAGGTGATCCAAGGTGGGTTTGGATAAAAGAAAAACAACAGAAACTGTGATGGTGGTGTGGGGTGATGTCGTCGAGCAGGTTACCATTCTCAGATGGGGTTTTTGGTTGAGTAGTTCTTGAATTAAGGTGTCATCCGAATATCAAAACTATTTTTGGAGTGGCCTAACCTGTGTGTCGAATGACTTGTACAAGATACAAGGTGCAGAACTGGACGATTATAAGTAGAAATAGAACTCGAGCAGTTTAGGAATGGTTAAATGGGCGATGACTTGGTTGTGGGTTTTAGTGCCTGAAGATATAATATACATATATAGAAAGCATGAAATCAAATGATGCAGGTGTTTGTTCAATTATTATGATGTAGGACTTCTTTATTCTCAATTTAAAATTGTTGCGTCCAGCAAGAATCATAAATTAGAGATTAAAGGTAGTATCTTTTTGAATACAACCAATCACCATATTAAAATATTGATAATAGAGATATACCCACTACTTTGTTACATATGAAAAAGTCAATTTGATTACTGTAAGGTGATGGTTAATAATAAATAATAATTATATGTCAAGTTTGAATTAAAAGGAACTAGTACACATCCGTGAATCTCAATTTCACTCTCAACAATAATTATAATATTATAATATAATTTAAAATTTAGAACGTGTGATATGGATCAGAAATAATAAAGTCGTCGTTTACTATGTCACTTATTGATTCCGTGTATTTGCGAATTGATATTTCGTACTCTGTTGTTAAAATTTGTAGGGTAAAAGTATATCTATAGATATTTATTTTGTTTACGGTTTTTATAAGGCGACTCGTAAATAGTTTGTCCATCCCAAATACAATATGAAGTATATAAAAAAAATGTAATATATAATTTCTAGTTTAGATAAAAATAAAACTAATTTTATTAGTTTAAAAGCTTCATAATTTTTATTAACTTTCATCCCAACTAGAATCTAATATTAATATTAAAATTTACAATAAAAAGTAAATGTAAATTAAAATCTTATGCACAGAAATTATAATAGTAGACTTAGGTATCTTATAGAATCATTTACTAAATGAATTCGAAACCAAATATATATATATATATATATATATATATATATATATATATATATATATATATATATATATATATATAGATATGTTTTAAAATAATAATTATTATAATATCATATTTCATTTTATTAAATATAATATTTCAGATTATATTTCTAATTAATATATATGTTTATATCTTTAAATATATATGTATCTATTTACAAATAGTTGTTCGTGAATCGTCGGGAATGGTCGAAGGTTAATCGAACAGTTCAATTTTTTTTTTTTGAGACTCAATATTACAGACTTTGCTTATCGTGTCGGAAACATGTAAAGATTAAGTTTAAATTTGGTCGAAAATTTCCGGGTCGTCACAACAAGTTCTTCGATACCGTCACATTCTTCCCTCGAGTCATTCCTCTTTATGTATTTGGTGTCAAGAGCATGAGGAAACTGTTAATCACCTTCTTTTGCATTGTTCTTGGTCATTCAATATATGGTCGGCACTTTTTAAATGGTGGAACATTAGATGGGTTATTCCGGAAACATTGTTTCATTTTTCGACCGATTGGTATTCTGGTATGGGTATTAGAGATTCAAAATTTTGGAGGTTAATCGGCCCGGCCATGTTATGGGCCATTTGGAAGGCTCGAAATGGCGCCATTTTCAATTCACGTTTACTTGTTGGTCTTCTTTGGTTCAAGAAATTAAGATGAAAGTTTTTCATTGGGCTTCGTCTTTCAACTTATGTTTCGGGCATCAAGCGCACATTTGGGATTCCAACCCGAAGATCCTGATTCTGAATGCTTAAGTTCTACTTTGCCAACTATGTTTGTAATTTCAATTGTTCATGTATTGTTTTGATCAATTACACTTCATGTACTGTAACCCCATGGGTTTAAATCATCACTTTGATAATTTGTTTATTAATATATGGTTCCTTTTTCGCCAAAAAAAAAACAAACAAAAAAAAAACAAAAAAAAGGATCTTTTCTATTGTTATCAATTCATTTATGTTTTTTTTTTTTTTTTTTTTTTTTTTTTTTTTTTAAATAAAGGGTTATAGTTGGGGGGTAAGTTGGTTGAGCTAGATCAATATCACAAAATTCTCTCGTCTGATTATAAAAGGTTATGAATAATTGATGTTCATGTAATCACAAAAAGAAAAAATGTAATAACAAAAATGATACCTTTTGGACATATTTATTATTGAACAAAGAGAACTTTATTACAAAAATGATCTTTTAAAGTATACCCTGCGGTATTTATACTTTCTGATGTATGTATGAAGTTTTTCATTTTACGGATTAATAACTCATATAGATAGATAAATACGTTACATTTTTCATAAAATCTCACATATTAAATAGAACATGTTTAATGTGAAGTTAAAATTTCACATATTAAATTGAACATGTTTAATGTGTGAGTTTAAATGATCTCTCATTTATTGAAAAAAAATTACAATTAGATACTTACAGTTGGAAGACACGGTAGTTGAACTTTTTGAATTTCTCTTAACAATTAGATACTTACATTACAAAGTATGAATAACCATATGAACATCGCTCTTTCCTTCGTGATTATCGGAATAAGAGGAACTATATTCCGTTAAGAGCATGTTTATATAAACTGCAATCTGAATGCCTTTGTCTGCAAATTGCAGTAAAAAGAAACCTTGAAGTCATTATAATGGCTTGAGTCTACACAAAAAAAAAACTTTACAAAAAAAAAAAAAAAAAAAAAAAAAAAAAACATACCATTTTAACAACAAATAAAATCTAAGAAACAATTATTAAATTTAACCTATAGATGGGTTCTCAAAAAAAAATACATTTAAACTTAACAATCTTGGACTAAAACAATGAAGCATTTGCATACACTCGCATTCATTGACTACACGCTTTGTTTGAAACCTGCAAATATCAAACTGACTTTCAGTTTCCTTTACAATCTAAAAAGGATAAAAAAACATAAGAATATTTTTAACCTACCACTCAAAAGTAAGTTCATGTCTTAAATACAAAACTTGAACAGAAATTTGGTCTGTAGTATTCATATTAAATATAGTTTGGTACTAAAATCTTACCATTAAGATAAACCTACTTGAAATATGTTCCAAACCCGTTTTAATATGATAATAAATAATCGATTTAGATTCTACTTCCAAACCATTATGAAATACCACAAAAGAAAAAAAAAAATACTATTATAATTATATAACCAATTTCATCTAGCACAAATCCATATTTCAACCAAAAGAAATTGATATGGGTTTACATAGATGTGCATATTGAAGGTAGTAGATATCCATATTCAGTACACAATTCATCAAACCCTTGATTGTGCATATTGAAGGTATTAGATAATCTACGAACATAAGGATTAGATATATAATTCTAATGTTCTTAAAAAAAAGATAAATAATTCTAACCTGGAAAGATCACTTTTCTACACTTCTACTGAATAAGTCCAAGCTTCAAAGTGTACGTCATGTATAAATGATAATGCTAAAAACGAACATATATATCATAGCATTATCCCTCAAGAAAGACAAGTTTTTAGTTGCAATTGTTCTATTTACAAGTGATATTCGTTTAAATAATAAAAGGTGAAGACAAAAGACAGATTCGACGAATTGAAGACGCAAACGGCCAAAAAGCTCAAAAGTACAAAGTACAATCAAAGAGGTTCCAATTATTGATGAGAAACGTCTCAAAATTACAAGAGTACAAGACGCGAAACGCAAAGTACAAGATATTAAATTATACGCAAGGACGTTCGAAAATCCGGAACCGGGACCAGAGTCAACTCTCAACGCTCGACGTAACGGACTAAAAATTACAAGTCAACTATGCACATGAATATAATATAATATATAATTAATTCTTAAAATTAATATATATATTATATTATATTTAAAAACCGTCGGCATAAGAAAACAAGCTCATGTGAGCTGAAAATAGAGGTCATGCGATCGCATGGCCTTGAAGAGTAATTCCCATGCGATCGCATGGCCAACAGTATCTGGCCACAGCCCTATAAATTCGCGTGTTTGGTTCAGTGTAAAAATCATATATCCATCCATCCAACTCTCAACGTATATATATATATATATATATATATATATATATATATATATATATATATATATATATATATATATATATATATATATATATATATATATATATATATATATATATATATATATATTTATAATTTTAATTTTAATTTTAATTTTAATTTTAATTTTAATTCTAATAATAAGGGTATGTTAGCGCATATTGTAAGGGTGTAAGTCGAAATTCTGTCCGTGTAACGCTACGCTATTTTTAATCATTGTAAGTTATGTTCAACCTTTTTACATTAATGTCTCGTAGCTAAGTTATTATTATGCTTATTTAAAACGAAGTAATCATGATGTTGGGCTAATTACTAAAATTGGGTAATTGGGCTTTGTACCATAATTGGGGTTTGGACAAAAGAACGACACTTGTGAAAATTAGACTATGAGCTATTAATGGGCTTTATATTTGTTTAACTAAATGATAGTTTGTTAATTTTAATATAAAGATTTACAATTGGACATACCTATAAATAACCACATACACTCGATCGGACACGATGGGCGAGATATTTATATGTACGAATAATCGTTCATTTAACCGGACACGGGAATGGATTAATAGTCTATGGAATTATTAAAACAGGGGTGAAATTATGTACAAGGACACTTGGCGTAATTGTTAACAAAGTATTAAAACCTTGGGTTACACATAGTCGATAACCTGGTGTAATTATTAAACAAAGTATTAAAACCTTGTTACAGTTTAAGTCCCCAATTAGTTGGAATATTTGACTTCGGGTATAAGGATAATTTGACGAGGACACTCGCACTTTATATTTATGACTGATGGACTGTTATGGACAAAAACCAGACGGACATATTAAATAATCCAGGACAAAGGACAATAACCCATGGGCATAAAACTAAAATCAACGCGTCAAACATCATGATTACGGAAGTTTAAATAAGCATAATTTCTTTATTTTCATATTTAATTGCACTTCTAATTATCGCACTTTTATTTATTGTCATCGTATTTAATTGCACTTTTAATTATCGCACTCTTTAATTATCGCAATTTTATTTCATCGCACTTTTATTTATAGCAATTTCATTATCGTTATTTATTTTACGCTTTAAATTAAGTCTTTTATTTATTTAATATTTTACATTAGGTTTTAACTGCGACTAAAGTTTTAAAAATCGACAAACCGGTCATTAAACGGTAAAAACCCCCCTTTATAATAATAATATTACTTATATATATTTGTATTTTTATAAATTAAAACTAATATAGCGTTAAGCTTTGTTTAAAAGATTTTCCCTGTGGAATGAACCGGACTTACTAAAAACTACACTACTGTACGATTAGGTACACTGCCTATAAGTATTGTAACAAGGTTTAGGTATATCCATTCTATAAATAAATATCTTGTGTAAAATTGTATCATATTTAATAGTATTTCGTTGTAAAAATAAAGCTATTTCATATACACCTCGCATAACATCAAGTATTTTTGGCGCCGCTGCCGGGGAACAAATCTAGCTTAAAAGCCGGAAGCGCAACGCTAATATAAAAAAAAAGATTTTTATTTTTAAGTTTACTTTTATAAAAAATACGCTTTTGTAAAAATACGTTTTAAATATTCTAAAATATAAAAAGAAAAACAAAAATATAAATATTTTTAAGAGTTTGTTAAATATTTAAGTTTTATAAAGTTTCTTTATTTCTATTTTTAGTTTGTAAAAATATAAGTTTTATTTAATTTATATATATATATATATATATATATATATATATATATATATATATATTATATATATATATATATTTTAGCAAAACAGAAAAAAAAATATAAATAAATTCGAGTCCAGTACTGTAGCAGCCCAGTCACTGGCCCGAAACCCTAGCCCATGCGATCGCATGACCGGGTAACTTAGGACTCATGCGATCGCATGAGCCCTCCTGACACGCCTGTTTTGACCTATTTCAGCATTAATTACGGGGTATTATTTATTATTATACTTTAACCCTAATTAGGTTATATTTTTATATTATTTAGTTTAGTTTATTTATTATTTGTATTATTTAGTTTAATTAGTTTAAATATTTTATAAAATTAATAGTTTTATAAAATAAAAAATATAAAAATAATATTTTTATAAAAATTGTACTTTTTACAACTTTTAGTATATTTTTATATTTTGTCCCTTTTTATTCGTTTTAGCGTAATTTTTGTATTTTTCGCTTATATTTACTTTTTAGACATAGTTTTTGCTATAGTTATTTTTATTTCTAGATTTTTAGGCTTTGCTGTAAAATCCCTTCAGTGTTTTTTTTCTTTAGACTAAGATCTAGGTGCTTTAGAATTTTGCGACACCGTTTTTAAAATTTTATTACCTTTTTAAGATATTGTCATTTGGGATAGAGTTTTACTTGTAAGCTTTAATATTTTTTAGACGCAACTTTTAATTCTTAGTTTTTAGTTCCTTTTTAAGTTTCAACGCGCTACTTTCTTATTTTTATTTTTCGACGCCTTTTACCTATGTATCAATTATCACTCCAATTAGTAATCTCAATTTGCAATTTTAATTTTAAGTTAGTGATAATAATAAGGTTGGGTTAGTGAAGTGTTTTAAAGTTTTATAAGTCGCTCTTTTTCTTTCTTATTTCTCCAATTGTAATTTTAATTTCGACGCGCTCTTTTTCTTTCTTATTTCTCGCCATTCTAGTTTTTAGGACTTAGATTTTATTTTCTATTTCTTATCTAAAATTTCTTTAAATTACGAAAATTTATTTTAAGTGGTTAAATTGATAGACATCAAAATTTTCTGGTTCGTAGTAATAGTTGGATTTGTACGTGGACCGGGTTATTGGAGCCAAACGAATCCTGCCCCTCTGCTGCATCTTTTGGCAATTCGAAATGTGGGCAAAATCAGAAAAGTCTATTAATTGGATAACTTATATAATTTTTCTTTCTTTTTAAAAACTAATAGGATATTCAGTGAATGCACCGAGCAAAACGTTCACCACCTTTTGTACGTTCACCACCTGTAACTCGATCAAGACATCTAGCAAATATTGTCGCGGTTGATTTTTATTTAGAATCGTCATCCAGTCGACCAAGTACTCCAATTCAAATTTTCGATAATCCATTTTTTGAACCCAACCTCACAATTGAGAATCCGGAGAATATTCAGGGACGATTCATAGATCATGAACCATTAATTTTTCCTCCGGAACCACCAATCATTCAAACAGAGATTGTTGAGGAACGAACCATTAAATCAGAATCCTCTAGTGATTCAGATTCAACAAATTCAATCATGGAGAATCTGGAACCTTTAAGTATGGAAGACCGAATGAGAGCTAAACGCACTGGCCAAGGTCACGCAATTACTCATCCAGACATTAATGCGCCAGATTATGAAATCAAAGGACAAATCCTACACATGTTGACTAATCAATGCCAATTTAGTGGTGCGCCGAAAGAAGATCCAAATGAACATCTTCGTACCTTTAATAGGATCTGCACACTATTTAAAATCCGAGAAGTGGAGGATGAACAGATATATCTCATGTTATTTCCCTGGACTTTAAAGGGAGAAGCCAAAGATTGGTTGGAATCGTTACCTGAAGGGGCGATTGATACATGGGATGTTTTAGTTGAAAATTTTCTTAAACAATTCTTTCCGGCATCTAAAGCCGTAAGACTTCAAGGAGAAATTGTTACGTTCACACAGAAGCCAAATGAAACTCTATATGAGGCGTGGACCAGATTTGGAAAGTTATTGAGAGGATGTCCGCAACATGGTTTAGACTCCTGTCAAATAGTACAAATATTCTACCAAGGATGCGACATCACTACAAGGAAAGACATAGATATAGCAGCTGGTGGTTCTATTATGAAGAAAACCGAAACTGATGCTTACAAAATGATTGATAACACTGCTTCCCACTCACATGAGTGGCACCAAGAAAAAGATATCGTTAGATCATCTAAAGCAGCTAGAGCCGATTCTAGCCATGACTTTGATTCCATTTCTGCAAAGATAGATGCTGTCGAGAGACGAATGGAAAAGATGACTAAAGATATTCACTCAATAAGAGTTAGTTGTGAGCAGTGTGGAGGACCACATTTGACAAAAGATTGTCTCAGTATTGAACTAACAATGGAACAAAGAGAGAATGTTTCATACATAAACCAAAGGCCTGGAAATAATTATCAGAATAATTATCAACCGCCAAGACCAATCTACAATCAAAACCAGAATTATAATCACAATGTTCCATACAACAACCAACAAGGTCCTAACAATCAACAAGTATCCAATAATACTTACAATCAGCAAAGACCTAATTTTCAAAACAAACCACCACAAACCGATGATAAAAAGCCGAATTTAGAAGATATGATGACGAAGCTAGTTGAATCTCAAACACAGTTTTTCACATCTCAGAAACAAACCAATGAACAAAATGCTCAAGCATTTAGAAATCAACAAGCTTCTATTCAAAATCTGGAACAAGAAGTAAGTAACCTAGCAAGGTTAATAGGTGAAAGAAAACCGGGAAGTCAACCTAGTGATACAAATGCTAACCCCCGGAATGAAACATCTAAAGCTATTACTACAAGAAGTGGTATTACACTTAAACCACCTGAAATACCTTTAATTTCTGAGGAAGCTATTCCTACTCAACAAGAACCACAATCTGATCAAGATAAGAAAAAAGAACCGGTAGTTAAAAAGGTTAATGAAGATAACACAGTTAAAGCTAAACCTTATGTTAAACCATACCAACCACCACTTCCTTACCCAAGTAAAATGAGAAAAGAGAGACTTGAAGCCGAGCAATCCAAATTCTTAGATATGTTTAAACAGATAAATGTAAATCTTCCTTTTATTGATGTAATTTCAGGAATGCCTAGATATGCTAAATTTCTGAAAGATCTAATCTCAAATAGAAAGAAAATGGAAGAACTCTCGGCCGTTACTATGAATGCTAATTGTTCTGCAGTGCTGTTGAATAAAATACCAGAAAAATTATCAGATCCAGGAAATTTCACAATTCCATGTTTTCTGGGTAGTCTTAGTTCAATAGAAGCATTGGCAGACTTAGGTGCTAGTATAAATTTAATGCCGTATTCACTATACACTAAACTAGACCTTGGAGAATTGAAACCAACACGAATAAGCATACAACTAGCCGATAGATCAATAAAATATCCTAGAGGGATAATGGAGAACATGCTAGTTAAAGTTGGTACTTTAGTATTTCCAGTAGATTTTGTTGTTCTGGACATGGAAGAAGATTCTCAAGTTCCTCTCATATTAGGAAGACCATTCTTAAACACGGCTAAAGCAATGATAGACGTGTTCGGTAAGAAACTGACCCTAAGTATAGAGGACGAGAGTGTTACCTTTTCAGTTGATAGAGCAATGCAACAACCACAATCTGCAGATGATACATGTTACTATATTCAAACTATAGATTCACATGCAGAATTGTTAAAAGAATTTCCAGAATTACAAGGAACAGGAGAATGTTCTTTAGGAGAAGGAACTGAACCAATTGATGAAACTGAAATGTTAGCTACACTAATGGCTAATGGATATGAACCAACAACAGAAGAAATTCAAATGTTAAAAGAAGAAGACAAATATCGATATAAATCATCGATAGAAGAACCACCGACATTAGAGTTAAAGCCACTTCCAAACCAATTGAAATATGCTTATTTACATGGTGAATCTGAATTACCTGTAATAATATCGTCTTCTCTTACTGAAAATGAAAAATCTCAACTCATTTCTGTGTTAAAAGCTCATAAATCAGCTATTGCATGGAAAATTCATGATATTAAAGGAATAAGTCCTTCGTATTGCACACATAAAACCCTTATGGAAGAAGGTCATAAAACATATGTGCAACGCCAACGAAGACTAAATCCTAATATGCAAGATGTTGTTAAGAAAGAAATTATTAAACTGCTAGATGCAGGTTTAATTTATCCAATCTCTGATAGTCCATGGGTAAGCCCAGTTCAATGCGTGCCTAAGAAGGGTGGCATGACTGTCATCACAAATGAGAAAAATGAGCTTATTCCTACTAGGACTGTAACAGGATGGCGTGTATGTATTGATTATAGAAAATTAAATGACGCCACCAGAAAAGATCACTTTCCCTTACCTTTCATTGATCAAATGTTGGAAAGATTAGCCGGAAATAGTTACTATTGTTTTCTTGATGGTTTTTCCAGATATTTTTAAATTCCAATAGCACCCGAAGATCAAGAGAAAACCACATTCACGTGCCCTTATGGTACTTTTGCTTACAAACGCATGCCATTTGGACTTTGCAACGCCCCTGCAACCTTTCAAAGGTGCATGATGGCGATTTTTCACTACATGATAGAAGAATGCATGGAAGTTTTCATGGATGACTTTTCAGTCTTCGGTGATACATTTGAATCATGTCTAGTTAATCTTGAACAAATGCTTATTAGATGCGAACAATCAAATCTAGTTCTTAATTGGGAGAAATGCCATTTCATGGTTAAAGAAGGCATCGTTCTTGGTCATAAAATTTCAAAGGAAGGAATTGAAGTGGATAGAGCTAAAGTAGATGTAATTGCTGAACTTCCACATCCCACCAATATTAGAGGAGTTAGGAGTTTTCTAGGGCATGCCGGTTTTTACCGACGTTTCATAAAAGATTTTTCTAAAATTGCCACTCCTATGAATAAACTCCTAGAAAAGGATGCTCCATTTATCTTTTCAGATGAATGCATCAAATCTTTTAATATTCTTAAAGAGAAACTCACTAATGCGCCGATCATGATAACTCCAAATTGGAATCTACCGTTTGAACTTATGTGCGATGCAAGTGATTTTGCAATGGGAGCCGTTTTAGGACAAAGGATTGAAAAACGATTTCAACCTATTTATTATGCTAGTAAGACGTTACAAGGAGCACAAACAAATTACACAACTACTGAAAAAGAACTCCTTGCTATTGTCTTTGCTTTTGACAAATTTCGTTCATATCTCGTTCTAGCTAAAACGGTGGTCTATACTGACCATTCTGCTCTTAGATACCTATTTTCGAAACAAGATGCCAAACCACGATTAATCCGTTGGATCTTACTCTTACAAGAGTTTGATATTGAAATCCGAGATAAAAAGAGAGCAGAAAATCTCGCCGCTGATCATCTTTCTCGTCTTGAAAATCCCGAATTAGAAGTTATAAATGAATCAGCCATACAAGACAACTTTCCTGATGAATATCTATTGAAGATAGATTATAATGAAATTCCATGGTTTGCAGACTATGCAAACTACTTAGTATGTGGATTCCTTAAAAAAGGATTGTCGTACCAAAAACGAAAGAAATTCTTTAGTGATATAAAATACTATTTCTGGAAGATCCACATTTGTTTAAAAGTTGTCCCGATGGAATAATACGCCGATGTGTATTCGGAGGTGAAGCTAGTAAAATTTTAAACCATTGTCACACAGGACCAACAGGAGGGCATTATGGGCCTCAGATCACAGCAAGAAAAGTTTATGATGCTGGATTCTATTGGCCTACAATTTACAAAGACGCACACCTTCTTTGCAAATCTGTGATGCTTGTCAAAGGGCCAGAAAAATAAGTCAACGTGATGAAATGCCAAAAATGTCATTCAAGTATGTGAAGTATTTGACATTTGGGGTATTGACTTTATGGGTCCATTTCCAAAATCTCATAATAATCTCTACATTCTCGTAGCCATTGATTATGTATCTAAATGGGCTGAAGCACAAGCTCTCCCGACTAACGATGCACGAGTTGTAGTCAACTTTTTAAAACGTCTTTTTGTAAGGTTTGGAATACCGAAAGCTTTAATAAGTGATCGGGGTACTCATTTCTGTAATAATCAACTTGAGAAAGTTCTTAAAAGATATGGAGTAACTCATAAAATCTCCACCGCTTATCATTCACAAACAAGTGGACAAGTTGAAAATACCAACCGAGCTTTAAAACGTATTTTAGAGAAAACCGTAGGATCAAATCCGAAGGAATGGTCCATAAAATTGGAGGATGCACTCTGGGCTTTTAGAACAGCCTATAAAACTCCAATTGGAACCACACCTTTTAAACTCGTTTACGAAAAAGCATGTCATCTTCCAGTAGAAATTGAACACAAAGCATTTTGGGCTTTGAAGACATGTAATCTTGATTTACATGAAGCTGAACGTTTACGGTTAAGTCAACTAAACGAATTAGAAGAATTAAGACATGAAGCATACGAAAATTCATTAATCTATAAAGAAAGAACGAAGAAATGGCATGATAAAAGAATCAGAAGTTCAAAAGAATTTAAAGAAGGAGATAGAGTTCTTCTTTTCAATTCACGATTCAAGCTATTTCCTGGAAAATTGAAATCAAGATGGTCTGGACCATTCATAGTCAAAAGAGTTTTTCCATACGGAATAGTAGAATTGATAAATTCAAATGGGATTGAATTTAAGTTTAATGGTCAAAGAGTTAAACATTACATAGATAGTCCGATGGAAGTTGACAACGAAGTTAATCACAATTTCGATACCACAGCTAACTAAGTGTGGGGAGAATCAAGTCTTTTAAAGAATAATATGTATTTCTGTTAGAGTTAGATTTTCTGTTTTCGTGTAGTTCTCGAAAATGGAACCCGAATGGTCTTTCCCTAGCAGACCATAAAGAACTAGTCTTCTCCCCTCATTCTGAATTTTTATTTTTTTTAGGTTTTTCGAAATGAAGACTTCCTGTGAATTAAACCATGGTCTAATGCTACACGCTTTGATCACTAAATGTAATAATGACACACTTTCAAGTGAAATAGTATCATTAATAAGAGGTAAATTGGACGGAGTAAGAAAAGAATCCAGATGCGAAGATAATAAGTTACAATTTGGTAAAGGAAAATCAAAATCCACAGCGAAAAGAAGAGCACGACACCTTGAAAGATGTCACAAATGCGAAAAATAGTTACACGAAGGTAAATGTTCAAATAATCAAACCTATTCAAACACCGAATTTGTTACTTTATGCAGAGACGGGCCGTTTATATGTTTAGAATAAAAAACGTTGAATGCTCGAGGTTACGCCTATGTAGCCATGGAAAATCAATTAGTCCGACTATCTTATGAGTGGGCTAGAGCATATCACTAAGAAATATATTTCACAGGTAAGTTTGTACAGATTTCAATTTTTATTTTTATTTTTATTTTTAACCTTTTGATAATAAACGCTAATTTGTTCGCTATAAAGTATTAAATTGGTATTCGATGAAATTAGGTCTTGCGACCGAAATTATTGTTATCATTCAAAAATTTATTACATCACTGCGAAATTTAACGTTTATTCTTAAGGTATAAATATCTTTAATCAATCAACCAAAAATATTTCAAAAATTCGTCATGAGTTAAATTAGGTCATGGAACCGAAATTACTTTACCGAAAAGAGGGGCGCATATTTTTGATAATATTTGATTGATTAAAGTGGGATAAAAGCCAAAAAGATTTTCAATTTTTTTTTACCATATTTTTATAATTAATATATAAATATTAAATTAATATTGTAAACTTCTTTAAAATTGTAAATATTTGAAAAATTAATATTTTTAATATAAGTTTGTATGTATAAAAATAAAAATATAATATAAGTTTGGTGTGAATTTTTAATTTTTAAAATATGAATTTTTAATTTTATACATTTTAAATTTAAGTTTGGTGTGAATTTAAAAACAAAAATTTACTTTATTTCGCTAAGTTAAAAATATGATTTTTAAAATTCGTCATGAGTTGAAGACTAGATCGTTGAACCGAAATTGCTTTACCCGAGGGAGGGACGAGAATTTTTATTATCATTATTTTTAATCTTATTGAATTAAAGTATGCCAAAAACATTAAAAAAACCCAAAAATCTTTACTTTTAAAACCTCGCTTTGAATTGACGAAATTTTAAAATTTTCTCGAGGGACGGACTAGGACAACGATCTGAAACGCCCTCATCCTAAACAGAAACAAATTTTTAAAATTTTATTAATAATATGTTTTATAAAGTTTAAGGTTATATATATATAAAAAAAAAACTGAAAGTATTGTACCCGGGACTCCATGCGATCGCATGGAGTTTGCCCTTTGCATCTATGCGATCGCATGAGTAGAGAAATCTGGCCAGGATCAAAAACTTCCAACGAGCTGTTCTTCACACAAACACACACACATATACACGAAAAACACTCAAAATCCTCTCAAATTTCATCATTTTTCCACCGTAATTCGTCATTTTTCTTGCTCTAATCATGCCTAGATTCTCATTCTTCAGCAAAAAGGTAAAAATTACACCCCTAAACTCATAAATTTTCTAGTTTTTGTGATAATTACCAATATTTTACCTAATGCAATTTTGTTAATTTCTAGTGTAATTAGTATTAAATTGTTAGTATTTTATGCATGTATAACCTAGATTGATGCTATTTAACATGATTTGAAGCCAAAAATTTCAAAATTTTTAGAAATCTAGGGTTTGTGTTCTTGAGCAATTTGGGGCTTTTTGATATAAACAGGTTATGGCCGATTTTTGTCATGAATTATTGCTAAATTGAGTAGTGTAACATGTTTAGGTAGTTAAATGATCCAAACATTGATCCTAAATATGATTTTTGAAGATTAAAGTAGACTTTTTAGGCGAAAATTCATGAACTTGATTAATTTGATATAATTGCCAATTGAGACTTGTTTAATTGTTAGTAATGACTATTTTGACATGTTATTTGAGTTAAATACTTATGAACTTTGTCTACATTTTCATATGTGCTTATTTAAAAAAGTGTAGAATTTTGAAAAAAATTGTGAAAATATGTATAAGTTTAATTTTGATTTAACATGTTATTGTGAATGTTTTAAGTTGTTATTTTGCTAACACTAATGCATATTTGGATGCACAAATTTTGTGTTTAATGTGTTTTGCAGAAAGCCGATACTGGAGGTTCAGGAGCATCATCATCTAGACAGCCTGCTCCAGCACCAGAACCAGAACCAGAAATACAACACGAGCCAGAACCCGAACAAGAACCACAACAGGAACCACAACAACAGCCTGATCAACACGTACCTTATTATGATCCGGTACAGTTTGTTAATGAATTCATAGCATTCCCGCTGAGGCCGCCAGTAGAATACCCAACGATTCCTGAGCACACTTTGCATCCTAATCTGAGATTTGATAGAAGATGGAGGGATTACGAGACATATCAAAGGAATAAATTCAGATTGGTAACTAAAAATGTAGAGGTGCCAAGGGTAATCGATTGGGATCCTTTGGAAAGAGTTCAGCTAGCTAATAGAGTCAGACTGCTACTGATTCAGAGGTACGGGAACTCTTCTTTTACAGATTGGGAACGTCTTTTCACCATTCGTAGACTTGTATATAAGGAATGGTGTGTTGAGCTCATGAGTACTGTATCACTTGATACAAATATAGTTAGAATAGATGATAGAAGATTTCTTAGGTTTATCCTTGGCGGTAGGATGTACAGAATGTCCATGCTGGACATGGTCAGGGCTTTACATATATATACTCCTGGTGAGTTGCTACTACCCGATTGTACAAATTTGATTCATTATGGTGAAAGGGTAGATAGCAACTTTGACGCTGACGCCATTTGGAGGCGTATGTCACATTTTGATGTTTTTACACGAGCGGGAGGACACTCCTATACACATATTGACAGAGCCGAGCTTCGTATCATTCATAGATTTTTGGCTAACTCGATTACACAAAGAGGTAACAATAAAGAAAAAATAACCTTACATGATTTATTCTACCTAAAGTGTATTCGGGATCCTAGAAGCTTTGTCAATATCCCTTACTGTGTTGGTTTCTATTTATCTAAAATGGTAGAAGGAATGCAGGACGGGAGTATAATAGGAGGAGTTATTTTTGTTACTCTCATTGGAGAGTATTTAGGTGTTGATAGGAACCAAGGGGGTCCATTACAGCTTTGTAGAGAACAGGTTGAGCCTTTAGGATTGAAAGTTTATGTGGGTGCTAAGATATTGAAAAGTAGACGCAACCAGGCAGTACCCTATGAGGGCCCTTATCCACAGGTAGAAAGGGGCTCAGACGAGGAAATGGAGGAGGCGGAAGACATTAGGGATGTCTTACGAGATGCTATTCTTGACGTCCACGTTCGTATAGATGAGGAAGCAATGACGAGCGCGGCCATACATAGTATGTACGAGCAGTGGAACTTCGAGCGAGTATACGAGGATTATAGGCGACACCAACACGATAGCTGGTTAGTTCATCAGCACCAAATCATGTGCCAGCTATCATATCAGGTACCAAATAATTACGTGCCTACTCGACCTGCTCATTTTCCGCCACACAACCCCGACATCCGACCACCCTTTAACCGGTATGACTATAACCAAGCCTATCAGAATACCTATAACCAACAATGGAACCCACCTGACGAGATGAACTGGAACCCTTATCCAGACTGATTTAGTTCCATTGGTTATTTTTATGTTTTTATCTTTTTAATTATTCATGTTTAAACTTATGTTATTGGATATATTTATGTAATTTTTATCATTTTGATCATTATTGTGTACTAATATTTCACATTTAGGATTTGAAAGTGGGATATTAAGTCCCATTTCAAATTTCCATGCATGTTTATATTTGTATGTATGTATATTGTCGATTGTACAAAACAGGGTAAAACAGCGTATTTTCAAAGACTGGCATTAAGTTCAGCAAAAGCTAGTACTTTTGACGACAAAACGAAAAACAAATGTGATGTAACAACAAGACGGAATGAACAAATGATGTGCACCATTTATCATTCAGCAAACAAACGCCAATATGTTTGGAAACTTTGGTAAAATTTAATTATTTTTCTACGCTAATCACCCTCAATAATTTAAATTATTACTGATTTCTTGCAAATGAGGGCATTGCAAGATCTTAAGTGTGGGAAGGGGTTAGATTCTTTCGGATTTTTAAAATTTTTAACTTAAACACTTGGTTACCATTAAAAATACTAGTAACGTAGTAGTTGTATTAGAATCTAGTGCTCTCTGATAACAAAGAATAGCCCTAGTCTTATATACTGACTACCCACTTCTAGTAAAAAATTTTAAAATTTTCAATTAAATGAACTCAAAATCATGTTTATACATATTTATGAACGATAAAACTTGGTGTTAACACCGAAATTATTGTTACCTTGGAAAGGACATAAATTGAGAAACAAACCAAAATGTTAGAATTCATTTAAAATGAAATAGAGGACAATAAAAAGGCAAATAAAAGAAAATAAAAGCCAAGTGTGGGAAAATTTACCAAGTTATTTTAAACATATGTCACATATTTTTGTACAAATAACTGAAGGTACTTTTGCTTTGGACTAAAATAAAAAGTTTTACTCGATTTACTGTAAGAAAGATGGATCTACACGATGAATCAATTCCATCATAAAAAGGAAGTAAAGTCTTCCGAAAAAGAAACACGCTTCTTGATTTAGGTCATGAAGTTGTCGTCCAGACCAGCTGTAGGTTGATAAAAAAATCTAGAAAAGTCATCACTAAAATCAGCAGGAAATCCACGGACCTCAGCATCAAACAGGGTCGCCAAGTGGTCAGACTTATCCTAACCATGAGAGGATCTGTCTTGTAAAATGGGGAGGACGCCGTACAAATTAGCTGGATAAGACTAATGAATCAGATCCCAAGAAAGGATAATCTCCTTAAAAGATCAAAAATCAGCTTTTAAGACTGATATTACTCAATCCTAGAGATTGACCTTAAAGATTGAGAATTACAAACTCATGGAATTCAATGATATCTAAACTCGAGCTTGAACGAGAAAATATTTTGATCAAAATTATAAACCGATTTGTTTTCTGAAAACCCATTTTTAATGCGTTCATTACCATTGAACGTAAAATCCTAGGAATTCACCTGAAATTCATTAGGTCACCTGAACCAAATCAGGTGTCAATCGTAAGAACGGTGGTTGCATAGCATGGTCAAAGACAGGACCTTGTGCCAGACCAGAAAATTATAAGGGTGAGCTTTACTATTGCTCCTACAAAGGATAGTAATTGCGTCCTACACGTTATAGACCATAATTAAAAGCATGTCAGGGGACATTGCCTTAACAGTTGCTTGTTCAACGCTTTCCTTTACAACCGGACGGTAGTTTACCGAAAGGTAATATACGGAACAAGTATACTGGACGTGTTGCTTTCCCAATACAAGGTTAGCAAGTGGGTGACACAAAACCACAAGTTTTGAACTAAAATTTTAGATATCATTAACCCACCAAACCCACAAAAATATTTTGCAAACATCGGTGAAGGGTTATTCTGGAAAACTTATCTAGGGTAAAAGCTAGATTTAATTTTCAAAAGATCAAATGTTTTCATAAAGATCCAATTTCCTTAAGGATCTAAATTTTTATAGTCATGTGGGACTGTAAACCACATCGTTACTACTATTGTTTATACTGCCGTATAGAAATCACTGATGTACAAAGTGTGAAGAATAAAGAAGTGATTCTAGTATATTTCAAGACTATATTGCTTGAGGACAAGCAACACTCAAGTGTGGGAATATTTGATAATGCTAAAAATGAACATATATTTCATAGCATTATCCCTCAAGAAAGACAAGCTTTTAGTTGCAATTGTTCTATTTACAAGTGATATTCGTTTAAATAATAAAAGGTGAAGACAAAAGACAGATTCGGTGAATTGAAGACGCAAACGATCAAAAAGCTCAAAAGTACAAAGTACAATCAAAGAGGTTCCAATTATTGATGAGAAACGTCTCAAAATTACAAGAGTACAAGACGCGAAACGCAAAGTACAAGATATTAAATTATACGCAAGGACGTTCGAAAATTCGGAACCGGGACCAGAGTCAACTCTCAACGCTCGACGTAACGGACTAAAAATTAGAAGTCAACTATGCACATGAATATAATATAATATATAATTAATTCTTAAAATTAATATATATATTATATTATATTTAAAAACCGTCGGCATAAGAAAACAAGCTCATGTGAGCTGGAAATAGAGGCCATGCGATCGCATGGCCTTGAAGAGTAATTCCCATGCGATCGCATGGCCAACAGTATCTGGCCACAGCCCTATAAATTCGCGTGTTTGGTTCAGTGTAAAAATCATATATCCATCCATCCAACTCTCAACGTATATATATATATATATATATATATATATATATATATATATATATATATATATATATATATATATATATTTATAATTTTAATTTTAATTTTAATTTTAATTCTAATAATAAGGGTATGTTAGCGCATATTTTAAGGGTGTAAGTCGAAATTCTGTCCGTGTAACGCTACGCTATTTTTAATCATTGTAAGTTATGTTCAACCTTTTTACATTAATGTCTCGTAGCTAAGTTATTATTATGCTTATTTAAAACGAAGTAATCATGATGTTGGGCTAATTACTAAAATTGGGTAATTGGGCTTTGTACCATAATTGGGGTTTGGACAAAAGAACGACACTTGTGGAAATTAGACTATGGGCTATTAATGGGTTTTATATTTGTTTAACTAAATGATAGTTTGTTAATTTTAATATAAAGATTTACAATTGGACATACCTATAAATAACCACATACACTCGATCGGACACGATGGGAGGGATATTTATATGTACGAATAATCGTTCATTTAACCGGACACGGGAATGGATTAATAGTCTATGGAATTATTAAAACAGGGGTGAAATTATGTACAAGGACACTTGGCGTAATTGTTAACAAAGTATTAAAACCTTGGGTTACACATAGTCGATAACCTGGTGTAATTATTAAACAAAGTATTAAAACCTTGTTACAGTTTAAGTCCCCAATTAGTTAGAATATTTGACTTCGGGTATAAGGATAATTTGACGAGGACACTCGCACTTTATATTTATGACTGATGGACTGTTATGGACAAAAACCAGACGGATATATTAAATAATCCAGGACAAAGGACAATTAACCCATGGGCATAAAACTAAAATCAACGCGTCAAATATCATGATTACGGAAGTTTAAATAAGCATAATTTCTTTATTTTCATATTTAATTGCACTTCTAATTATCGCACTTTTATTTATTGTCATTGTATTTAATTGCGCTTTTAATTATCGCACTCTTTAATTATCGTAATTTTATTTCATCGCACTTTTATTTATAGCAATATCATTATCGTTATTTATTTTACGCTTTAAATTAAGTCTTTTATTTTTTTAATATTTTACATTAGGTTTTAACTGCGACTAAAGTTTTAAAAATCGACAAACCGGTCATTAAACGGTAAAAACCCCCCTTTATAATAATAATATTACTTATATATATTTGTATTTTTATAAATTAAAACTAATATAGCGTTAAGCTTTGTTTAAAAGATTTTCCCCGTGGAACGAACCGGACTTACTAAAAACTACACTACTGTACGATTAGGTACACTGCCTATAAGTGTTGTAGCAAGGTTTAGGTATATCCATTCTATAAATAAATAAATATCTTGTGTAAAATTGTATCATATTTAATAGTATTTCGTTGTAAAAATAAAGCTATTTCATATACACCTCGCATAACATCAATAAACCTTGGACGTATTACCATGTTTAAGATCGCTGATGCTCTTGAATTTAGTTTACCTAAGTAGTAACCTGATTAACACAGTTTAATACTTCGTATTGTTAGAGATGAGAGAGACAAGGTAATGTTAGAGATGAGAGAGACAAGGTAATTGTGATATTATTATTATTGTCATTCTCCATCACACACATATCATGTACATAAATAGCCTAGACAACTTAATGGACAAGTAAAGATAAATGGGCCCTTATATCAATGGGCTAACAATACATGGGCATGAGATATATCGGATAACATCCCCTCGCAGTTGGAGCGGGAGCATTACGGACGCTCAAACTGGTCCTGAACTCATCAAAAAGAACAGTAGGAAGGCCTTTGGTGAAGATGTCGGCATACTGATATCGCGATGGAACATGCAGAACGCGTACATGTCCTTGGGTCATAAGATCTCGCACAAAATGAATTTCAATCTCTATGTGTTTCGTGCGCTGGTGCTGAACTGGTTTACCTGACATGTATACTGCACTCACATTATCACAATACACAATAGTGGCGGAAAACAAAGGACAATGAAGCTCGCGAAGTAGATTGCGAAGCCAGCATGTCTCAGCAACAGCATTAGCAACCCCGCGGTACTCTGCTTCGGCACTGGAGCGAGATGGCGTCAACTGTCATTTTGAGGACCACGACAGAAGGTTATTACCCAAAAATACATAATATCCTGAGGTCGAGCGGCGAGTACTGGGGCATCCAGCCCAGTCAGCATCTGAGTAGGCTGTCAGAGATGTCGTAGATGATGCAAAGAGCTGTAGGCCAAGATCAAGTGTACCCTGAATATACCGGAGAATTCGCTTAAGTGCGGAAAAGTGCTGCTCTCGAGGGTCATGCATTAATAAGCATATCTGCTGTACTGCGTAAGCAATATCTGGTCTCGTGAAAGTGAGGTACTGAAGTGCCCAGGTGAGGCTGCGATACAATGTCGGATTAGTAACTGGTGGACCTGATGTATTAAGCTTGGAGTTGGTTTCGACCGGGGTTCTGCTCGGGTGACACCCCGTCATATCTGCGCGCTCTAGAATCTTGGTAGCATACTTCTTCTGAGATAGAAACATTCCCGAAGAGGTACGAGTAACTGAAATACCTAAGAAATAGTTAAGTGGGCCAAGATCGGTCATGGAGAACTCCCGGTGTAGAGAGGCAATAACCCGCTGAAGAAACTTTGTCGATGAGGCAGTCAGAATAATATCGTCCACATATAATAAGAGATATGCAGTATCGGTACCCTGTCGATAAATAAATAATGAAATGTCACATCTGCTTTGCTGAAAATCGACACTCTGAGCATAGCCTGCGAATCGCTGGTACCATGCGCGTGGAGCCTGCTTCAATCCATAGAGGGATTTCTGCAGGAGACACACATGATCTGGTCGTGAAGGGTCACGAAAACCTGAAGGCTGATGCATATAGACAGTCTCAGAAAGATGACCGTGAAGGAAAGCATTCTTGACATCTAGCTGATGAACGGGCCAGTGTCGAGAAATGGCAAGACTGAGAACAGTCCGAATGGTGGCCGGTTTAACAACCGGGCTAAACGTCTCATCACAATCAATACCAACCTGCTGGCTACGACCATTAGTGACTAGTCGAGCCTTATACCTGCTCAAACTCCCATCAGCATTAAACTTGTGCTTAAACAACCACATGGAGCGAACTATGTTCGTGTCCGAAGGGCGGGGCACAAGAGTCCAAGTACCATTTTTAATTAAAGCATTATACTCTTTGGTCATAGCGTGTTGCCAGTTAGGGTCTTTAAACACGTTAGAGTAAGAGGTAGGAATGGGAGAGGTGGTGGATACATGAAGATTTAGACGTTGTACGGGTTTAGTGGTGCCAAGGCGGTGACGGGTGATCATAGGATGGGCGGAGGAAGTGTTAGTAGTGGTTGGATTTTGTGGATTTCCTGGGATATGAGATGGTTGCGGTGGTGGTGAGGGTGGAGATGTAGGTGGTGTGGCATTTTCGGGTGAGGGTGGTGTTGTGTCATTGGAGGTAGGTAGTGATGAGGGAGTGTTATTTTCAGCAAAGCTACGAGAGAAAGAGTTAGGTGGTGGATCTAGGAAGTCATAGGAAGTGGTAGTGATGGTAGGAGCAGGCGATGATAGCGAGGAACCATATGGAAACGAATTTTCATGGAAGGTAACGTGGCGAGATAATATGACTTTGTTGGTGGAGAGATCAAGGCATCGATAGCCTCGATGATTGGATGGGTATCCAAGGAAGATGCATGGAGTAGAGCGGGGAGCGAGTTTGTTGGTTGTGTTTAGATGAGGGTAACAGAGGCAACCGAAGATACGTAGTGTGAAATAGTTAGGTGGATTTTTGTAGAGTCGTGTGTGAGGAATATCGTAGTTAATGGCAGAAGATGGAAGAAGATTTAGAAGGTAGGCGGCCATGTGTAGTGCCTCCGTCCAGAAAGTTGGAGGTATGTTTGCTTGAAATAGGAGGGTGCGGATCATGTTATTTGTGGTGCGGATCATTCTTTCAGATTTTCCATTTTGTTGGGAAGTTTGGGTGCAAGATAGTCGAAGTTGAATACCATTTGATTGGAATAGTTGGTGGAGACGAGTGTTATCGAATTCCCCCTTGATCACATTGGAAAGCTTTAATTTCGGTATTAAATTGTGTTTTAACGAACGCGCGAAATTGTACAAATATATTGAATACTTCAGATTTATTGCGTAATGGGAACACCCATAAATAGTGCGAATAATGATCCAAGAAAATAACATAGTATTTAAAACCACTAAGACTTGAAACTGGAGAAGTCCATAAATCAGAATGAATAATATCAAATGCAGAAGTAACATGCGAACTAGAACTACTGAACGGAAGTCTCACGTGTTTGCCAAGTTGGCATGCATGACAAAACTCGGGAGGCTTCGTTTTGTTACAAGCTATGGAATTATTAGAAACAAGACGACGAAATGATTCAACGCTGGGATGTCCGAGGCGTTGATGCCAGGTAGTGGTGGTAGTGAGGAGAGCATGTTGAATAGGTTTAGATGACTAAGGTGTGAACGGGTAGAGATCTCCGGTGCTGTCACATCGGAGGAGCAAGCGGTGAGTCAAGTAGTCTTTGACAGAAAAACCAAACTCGTCAAAACAAACAGCAACTTTATTATCACGGGCAAAACGACGAACAGAAATAAGATTTTTTACAATGTTAGGTGTTACAAGTACGTTAGAAAGGTAAAGTGGTCGATGAGTATTAGGCAACACGCAATGGCCAGTGTTAGTGACGGGAATGGTGTTCCCGTCGCCAACGGCAACCGAAGGGTACATGCAATAATTAAAAAGTGTACTCAAATTATTAATGCTAGATGTAAGATGGGTGGAAGCACCCGTGTCCATGTTCCAGTCTCCTGGACCACTATGTTGACTGCCCCAATTAGTAGACTGAGGTGTTGAGGTTTGATAAGTGGGCTGGCTGGTAATAAAAGCATGTTGAGCTTCAATGTTATTAGATTGTCTATAAGGAAAATGGCCTGTCAAATGTAGCTGTGGCCCATAGAATGATTGTCCAGAAAACAGCGACTGTTGGGCTTGCATATTGGGCCAGGTTCTAAACTGCTGATGTGGCCCAACTATACTCGAAGGATTGGGCAAGTGATTGGGGTAACATATCTGTTGATTTTGCTGGGATTGGTGAGCCGCAACATATTGATTTATTAGATTTTGTTGCGTTTCAATAAGTTGTAAAAGGTGCGCTTGTAATGAGTTGATCATGAAGATACCTGATGTTTTGATGCTTGCTGTAATTCTTTAACGTAGACCAACTTGCTATGATTCCACCACAAGAATAGTTCACTCAATTAATTTATTGAGATGCCATGTGCTATGCTTTAAATTAAAAAGAAATTGGTGTGTAATATGGTGGTGTCGGTAAAAGATTAAGTGGAAAAATAAAGAAACGGGTACATGCGACAGTAGCTTTATGGTTTAAGCAAGGCGACGGCTTGACAAAGGGTGTGATTGAAATATTTAGGGTTTTAACTGACGTCTGATACCATGTTAGAGATGAGAGAGACAAGGTAATTGTGATATTATTATTATTGTCATTCTCCAGCACACACATATCATGTACATAAATAGCCTAGACAACTTAATGGACAAGTAAAGATAAATGGGCCCTTATATCAATGGGCTAACAATACATGGGCATGAGATATATCGGCTAACACGTATAAGCTTTCGTTATATTGCATTATGCATAGAAGGGAATAAAAAGTACGACTAATAATGTATCTTACTTCTTTACTACTCGTATCTTGCAAATCAATATCTTTAGTAAACCTGGCTCAAGCACCAAACCAAAGATATACATAAGATAACTGAAATGCAGTTACGTTACAAATACAAAAATAAAAAGTTAAACAAAAGAAGTGAAAAGAAAACACCTAAATATTTCATCAAACACTTAATGTGCACAATGAAGTTGTGAGATAAACTACAAACATAAGAATTTAATACTTTCATTACCTCTGTTCCAGAAATTTGAGATTCATATGCATAACATATCCCACTCAAAAGTCAAATGACACATTTCACCTACGCATTTAAACAAACAGTTGGCGTGCATAATTTTATGTTGAAAAAGATTAACTGTGCAATTAATGGTTAAACATAGCTCTGATTATAATTATAATATTCTATCTATTATTATTTATAAAAGTATTATATTATATTATATTATATTATATTATATTATATTATACATTATATTATATTATACATTATACCTTTTATCTAAAACGCAAAGCTCAAAATGAATAGCAATCTGAAAAGTTTCACAAACCACACCCACTCTTTTACTTACTTACATTTTAGCCCCAAAAAAATATATAATAGTTAACTTTTTGTTTTTTACAAACTTATCACAAACTTTTAACATTTTATTATAGTTTTTACAAACTTATCACAAACTTTTAACATTTTATACTTTAACCATTAACCTTCTCATTCATTATAAATCGACTACATACTTTATATACTACCTAATAGACAAAAAACGATTAATAGTCACCAGGGATGCTTTCGTTCTTTCACCTTTTTTCCCCATTTTCCACCTTTTAAAAAAAAAAAAAACCAAGGCATAGCTCAAATGAATAGTAACCTCAAAAGTTTCACAAACCACCCCCACTCTTTTACTTACTTACATTTTAGCCCCAAAAAAATATATAATAGTTAACTTTTTGTTTTTTACAAACTTATCACAAACTTTTAACATTTTATTATGGTTTTTACAAACTTATCACAAACTTTTAACATTTTATACTTTAATCATTAAACTTCACATTCATTATAAATCGACTACATACTTTATATACTACCTAATAGACAAAAACGATTAATAGTCACCAGAGGTGCTTTCGTTCTTTCACCTTTTTCCCCCCTTTTCCACCTTTTTTTTTAAAAAAAAGCCCTCATAGTTTGTTCAAATATTAAAATCGACCCCCCAAACAGGGGGTAAAGTGTCAAATACTCATTTTCATAAAAAAATTTTAAAAAAACTACACCCAAATATTCAACGGGCCATATCTTCTCGCTCGCACCGAGTTAAATTTTTCTGAAACCATCGTTAAACTCGAAACAATTTTAGGAGCACACTGTCACTAACTATACGCAAATCGGACGCTTTTTAAAAAATGCTAAATATTTGAGGTACTTTTCATACACGTCGATTTTGCGTTAAATTTTTAAAAGTCGACAATTTCATATATATATATATATATATATATATATATATATATATATATATATATATATATATATATATATATATATATATATATATATATATATATATAAGACATAGTAGAAGTGAATAGTAACCAGGGGTATTTCTGACTTTTCACCTTTTTTTGGAATTATTTAAATTTCGTTTCACCAACAAAGACCCCTAGACTTTTTCAAAAAATTCAAATCGACCCCCCAAACAGGGGGGTAAAGTGTCAAATGACAATTTTCATAAAAAAAATCTTAAATAAACTCCCCCCAAATCTTCAACGGGTCATATCTTCTCGCTCGCAACGAATTAAATTTTTTCGACACTATCGTTAAACTCGAAATAATTTGAGGAACATAATGTCACTAACTATACGCAAAGCGGACGCTTTTAAAAAAATGCTAAATATTTGGGGTACTTTTCATACACGTTGATTTTGCGTTAAATTTTTAAAAGTCGACAATTCCATAGTGAAACGCGGAGTTGTACATATATTGTTAATTTAAAATAACATTTAAATCTTTCACGGATTATACCTTTTAGTTCGACTCGAGTTGCGCTTCAACGATATCATCGTTAGCCACGGAATAATTTTACAAACTAAACGCAATATAATACATTGAAAACCGAACCCCGGCGCGAAGCGAGGGTTCGAACACTATATATTCTAAAAGACATAGGGAAAATGAATAGTACCCGAGTTATTTTTTACTTTTTCCCTTCTTTTTTTTTTCAAATTCAACCACAAACCACCCCACACTTTATCCAAAAAATCAAATCCACCCTCCAACCAGGGGGTAAAGTGTCAATTAACCATTCTCATAAAAAAATCTTAAACAAACTCCACCCAAATATTCAACGGGCCATATCTTCGCACTCGCAACGAGTTAAATTTTTCCGCCACCATCGTTAAACTCGAAATAATTTTAGGAACACAATGTCACTAGCTATACGCAAAACGGACGCTTTTTAAAAAACGCTAAATATTTGGGGTACTTTTCATACACGTTAATTCCCCGTTAAATTTTTAAAAGTTGACAACTCCATAGCGAAACGCGGAGATGCACATGTATTGTTAATTTTAAATAAACATAGGGGAAATGAATAGTACCGGGTTATTTTTTACTTTTTCCCTTTTTTTTTTTTTCAAATTCAACCAAAAACCACCCCACACTTTATCCAAAAAATCAAATCCACCCCCCAACCAGGGGGTAAAGTGTCAATTAATCATTCTCATAAAAAATCTTAAACAAACTCCACCCAAATATTTAACGGGCCATATCTTTGCACTCGCAACGAGTTAAATTTTTCCGCCACCATCGTTAAACTCGAAATAATTTTAGGAACACAATGTCACTAGCTATACGCAAAACGGACGCTTTTTAAAAAACGCTAAATATTTGAGGTACTTTTCATACACGTTAATTCCCCGTTAAATTTTTAAAATTCGACAACTCCATAGCGAAACGCGGAGATGCACATGTATTGTTAATTTTAAATAACATTTAAATCTTTCACGGGTTATACCTTTTAGTTCGACTCGAGTTGCGCTTCAACAACATCATTGTTAGCCACAAAAAAAATTTACAAACTAAAAGCAATAAAATTCATTAAAAACCGAACTCCGGCGCGAAACGAGGGTTCGAACACTAGTTATATTTAACTAAGAAACACTGACACTATTAGCTACTTTAACAGTTTCAAGGGTTATCCAGTTGAAATAAACCTTAATCACCACTTTTTGTGCACTAATATAAATTTTAACGTAGTTTAATAGTACTATATTGTATCACAAGGCATATATGGGAGATCTCAACGGTTTGATTTTCTATCTATATGCATCTTATGTTTAATCCAAAGTTTGTGGTTGACAAATATGACAACTTTTTTTTTTATAAAGCAGAGCCCAGTATAGTTGAATGAGACTAATTCGTCGTTAGTTTTCTTCTTTTGTTTCTATCTTAGACTCTTTTTAACGCAGGGTTATCGCACCGGATTTGCCACCATCACGCCTGAACGACGCCGCAACGCGGCGTGATTGGCCGGATTTTGGGTCGGCGCAATGGCTGCTTCACGGAAGAGATGAGAAGCGTGATTTGGTGGTTGACGAATGGTGGCTCTCCACGTGGTTTATTGCCTTTTTCTAATTTGTTTTCTAATTTTATGCGTATGATATTGATTAGCCTGGATCTGCAATTGAAATTTAATTGATAAAAAAACTCCCGATCTGCAATTGAATTGAAGGAAGAAGATGGGTTATTTTTATTATTTACAAAATTAGTCCCTATACTATGTATTAGTTTATATAAATAGAGTGTAGTTTAAATTTTGTTAGTATATTTTATAATTTATAATTTATAAATTATATTTATGTATTTAAATTATACTCATATTTATATGTTATAAATTACTCCGTAATTAATTATTGACAGTAAAAAAAATAAAAATAAATAATACATAACTTATTCAAAAAATGATAAAAAAATAAAAAAATGTGAGACCAATAACCCCCATCACGCCTACCATTACAAACTCCATCACGTCATCACCCCCATCACCTCTTCCACATCAGCACTATACCCCACAAAAAACTCCATCACCCCCATCACCCCCGGCACCATCAAAAAGAGTCTTAGATGTCATAATTTTTAGGTCTAGACAGTACGATAAGCGTATATAGAGTATGGGTGATGATTCGTACACCACCAAGTTTTAGCCATACACCACTAGTTGTACTTTAAAGCACTGTACTGTACAACTGTCTAATACACGTTTAGTGGTGTATGGCTAAAACTTGGTGGTGTACAAATCAGCTCCCATAGAGTATCTAAGCTGTTGAATACCTAAAGACGCTAACTACCAATTATATAGTTTAACAATTTTGAAATTTCATTACACCATTAGGAATGTTTAGAAAAACACATTAGATTAAATTGAGTACGTACATAAATAGCTCTACTCTTCCGTTTATTAATGATATTACAATATTAATTTTATATTAATTAATTATAATATTAAAAAAAATATAATAAAAATAATAATAAAAATTATTATTTCAATTATTATTATATTATTATTATTATTTATTATTAATTATTATTATTAATCCTATATACTAAATGCGGTCAAGATTTTGGTCGTTTTTGGCATTTCAAGTTTCCCAAACGACACTCAACATAAATTATAAAATCACCTCCTAAACTATGCTCCAATCTACAACTTCTTCAGGGTATAAAATGTAAAATTATTATTATCCATCCATCCATCCATCCATCCATTCATCTATATTATGTATCTATCTATATCTATATTTATATCTATCTATATCTATATCTATATCTATATTATATATAATAACAAAGTCAAATTTTGTTAATCATGATTCAAAAATTTCAAATGGAGAAAAAATGACCATTAGATTAAAATTCAACTTTCAATAAAAAGTTAAAAACCATAGATTAAGATAATCACTCAACATTTGTCTCTCTCTTACATTTTGCATTAGTTAATTACAAAGCTACCCTGCTAAAAAAATACGGAGTGATACGCTTCGCTGCTTTTAGGGTTTTAGGGTTGTAACAAAAAATCACGCCACATCTCTTAGTCTCTAACACATCCGATTTGTGCGATTTCATCATCAATTTGTGTTAATTTCCGTTTTGTGATTCGACGAATGTGTATGAAGGTTTTTCCTTTGCTGTTTTAAGATTCGATTGTAATGTTCATCGTCGTTTGATCCGACTTCCATATCCGTCAACTTTATTTTGTACAAGGTATTAGCACCAATATATATATATATATATATATATATATATATATATATATATATATATATATATATATATATATATATATATATATATATATATATATATTGGTAGGATCAAGAGGGAAGTAACCAATCGGGGGGAAGCGGGGGGAAGCAAAAATTTTTTTTTTTCGTTTTTTGAAAAAACTTTGTTCACGAACATTATAGATGAGATGAAAATATGAACATCTAGTAGAGACACTTTGTGATAAATGTTTTTATTTTGGCTTGAAAACGCTCGAAGAAGTAATATATAACAATTATCGTGTTTTTCGAGCGTATGTTGATGTTTTAACTATTGGGGTTTAGATATTAGGGTTTAGATATTAGGGTTTACAGGGTTTAGATATTAGGGTTTAGAAATTTAGGGTTTAGGGTTTAGATTTAGAATTTAGATTGAGTTTTTAACACGAACGGTTTAGAGTTTAGAGTTTAGGGTTTAGGGTTTGGTGTTTTGGGTTTATTCTATAAACCCAAAACACCAAACCCTAAACCCTAAACCCTAAACCCTAAACTCTAAATCGGGCTAAATTTTACTTCACAAAACATGAAGAAAAAAAGCGTTCATATTCTTCACGAACAATATTATCTTGAATGTTATTTTTGTCGATCGTTTTCCCGCCTAAATAATAACATTCATCACGAAGTGTCTCTTCTAAATGTTCATATTTTCGTGTGATCTTGATGCCGGAAAAAAAATTCCAAAAAAAAAACGAAATTTTTTTTTTGTTGCTTCCTCCCGATTGGTTACTTCCCCATTGATCCTGCCCCTATATATATATATATATATATATATATATATATATATATATATATATATATATATATATATATATATATATATATATATATATATATTTGGGTGAAATTTGTATGCTCGAAGTTTAGTTATCATTACCAATTTCTTTTTGGCCTGTTCAATTTTGTGATATATTGTTATTTCGTCAATTAGATTTTACATGATTATGCTAATCCCAAATAAAAAAGTAGCTACATGATCAAATTGTACGGTGTTTATAAATCCTGAAAATTATTCCTCTTCCAAGGTACGTTTAAAATAAAATAATTTGTAACTTATAATTTGTGTATCTTAGTTTGAAATCTAGGAGTAGTTTCAGATTGTATTCATAGCAAATATAAAATGGATCCTGATTACTAATCAGAGACATGTTTTCACTTAAACTTATAACGACCCGACTTTTTCGACTTGCTTTTATGCTTTGTGTTTTCACGAAACTGCGTATTTGTGCGTACTAAGCTATATTATACTCTGGAAACTCCCTACATGTTGACTACTTTCATTTATATGTTAAAGCGTATCATTAAGTACGTAGGATACTTAACTTAATCCTAGGAAGCCTTTATGACCGTTAGTGTCACTTGACGTTTTTAACGAACTGCGTACTGCGTACACGTTTAATTTTTGTCGTAATCGGAATATTATGACTACGAAATACTAATTGTTATTTTATAATAACAATTACTTGGGTTTTTGGATGCTTAATTACGCTTAGTAATTTACTAGAACACACTAGTTAGTCTTGTTGAACTTTCTACCTTGTTGGACCTTAGCCCACCCTACACTAGTTAGTGGACTATTTAATTAGCACAATTATAAGTAACTAGTGACCCATTAATAAGTAAGACAAATGCCCATTTATTAGAGGGAACATGCTAGCATTTTTTTTAAGTATTATCCTTAATGTTGCTTGGGATCCTAACACAAGCACCAACTTTAGACAATCATTAAACAAAAAACAAAAAGGTGTCCCCTTTGTCCTCCTTGGAAACCCACGACCTAACCACCACCACCCTCACCTCACCTCATATAAATACTAAGCCATTTCCTCACCATTCACACTTGATTTCCATTCACAATTTACATACACTTGTTCATTTATTTTCTCTCTAGTCTAAAGCTTGTAAGTATTTTGAATTTCTTTTCTTCTTCTCCTTCTCTTCATCACGAGTTCATCATCATCATTAGAATATCGAGCTTTTTAGCTTTTGATCTTGATTACATCTTGTAGATTCAAACATGGATTTGAATCCTTCAAGAACATGGAAGATTCAAGCTTTCTAGCTTTGAATCTTCACCTACTTTGTAGATCTAAATCTTTTAGCTTTAGTCTTGTTATTTTGTTATAAAGATTCAAACTTGTGTTTGTAATATTCATATATCTTAAAGATCCAAGCTTTATGCTTCAAGATCTTCAAGAACACTAAAGATCCAAGCTTTTTAGCTTAGAGCCTCATTATTATGTTAAAGATCTTAGCTTTTTAGCTTATGGTCTCATTACTTTCATTATTTTGTTAAAGATCTTAGCTTTATAGCTTATGGTCTCATTAATCTTGTAAAGATTCAAGCTTTGTAGCTTTGTAATCTTATAACTTGTGTGAAAAGGATCCAAGCTCTCTAGCTTAGGGTTCCATCACTTTATTTGATTTATATTATGTTCATACTTGTTTGATTGAAGTAAAGTTTGTAGCTTTAGTTGTAAATAGAACTTGTAATTGTGTTAAGACTAAGGATATGATGTAACCTTGGTTCATCATCCATCTAAGACTCTTAAATGAATTGTGTTCTTACTTGATCTTAACATATTGTGTGTTGATGGTAGAATCTTGGTCAAGGTAATGATAACCCATCAATGAGTTGTACACTTGAAGCTTTCAAGCATCAAGGATGAGAACCGTGATGAGCATCAAGCACCAAGAACCCCACCGGAGCATATGTTTACTGTTTTTCGGGATCTGATCAGACTCCCGGACTTCTGGAAAATTGATTTTCAGTTAGTTCGTTTCGAGTAGATGACTTTTCGTTTAGGCCTCGACTTAATCCAACATGCGGTTTAGGATTTATAGCCCTCCGAAAGTCACTACGCCGTTGTAACGTTGTGCTGAAATTTCTGACCTACTCGCACTTAAACCGTCGCTACGGTCAAATGAAGATGAGTTAGGTTCTGAAAATTGGTCAGCGGTTAGAGGACTCATATACGGAGCCATAGCCACTGACTACGCGTCTTTTCTTTTTGTATAGAGGTCGTAGCAGCTGACCGAAGTCAGCCTATTGTTTCGATCTCTATTTTTGTCAAACTTACTTAGCTTTTATGATGATGAATGATGATGATGATGACACTTAAACTTAATTTATTCACTTTTAAACTTATTGGGACAACATACTGACCTAGTGACCTTTGACTTAGGTTGACGAACTTTCGGACCGACTTACTATCTGCATACGTTTCATATCGACTTTTACTGCTTATTCACTGTGAGTTATAGCTTCTCTTTTTTACTTATACTATTTTTGGGACTGAGAATACATGCGCTTTTTATGTTTTACTTACTTGAAACGAGAACTTAAACTTTACATATGTGTGGGTTATATAACGGCATAAACATTCCCCTTAGCACGGTAACGTTTAATCGTTGGTTTTGAACTGGTGAACGCGAATATTAGATATGGATCCATAGGGTTTGACATCCCCACTCGGGCTAGTCGCGCTAGCATTTAATGGGTGTTTAATACTTCGAGGGCATACGCACTCGCCAAGTGTACTTTTATGGGGTATTATTATTACGTAAAGTTAGTTACCGGGTGCCCACAGATAAGCATATACTTTTCATACTGTTTTGAATACGATAACTCGTGGTCTACATTACTTTACTGATTACAAACTATAGCTCACCAATATTCGTGTTGACTTTTAAGCGTGTATTTCTCAGGTGCTTAGACGATGTTGCTTCCGCTGTTAGACTTGCTATCTTAGTGTTTTAGACTTGCTGTTATGGATCTGCTGTGTTAGATTTCCGCTGCACTACTTAGAGATGTCTCAATCATGAAACTTTTATCTTGCATTCGTAACTTATGTTATTTTCAAATAATGACTTTGTAACGACCTTTGTGTCACGTTATCTTTTGTAAGCGCTATCTTTTTATGAATGCAACTGGTTTTCAAACAACATGTAGTACTTGACCGTGTAAAGATCCTGTTGTTACGAATCGTACACGATGGTTTTGTACGGGGCGTCACAAAACTCGTGGGTATGTATATTACTTTTTGTTCGAAGACACCGTCAGATGTATGTTTGGTGTTTAAAGATAATGATAATAGTTAGATAATGTTTAAAGTTTTTACGTTAATAGTTATAATGATAATGATAATCGATTGTTAAACTAAACATAATGAATAGCTTATCGATAGAAGATAAAACACGAAGCATTAGGGTTTGCACATCAGCTGTAAATCGATACTCTGTATCTTTTTTTTTTTTTTTTTTTTTACTTTCAATTTCATTATGTTTTGAGATGCAAATCATTAATTTCATTATGTTTCGCCAGATGCAAATTAACAATGGCATATCTTTTTTACTTTTAATTTCATTACTTTCAACAATGGTATCTCTTTTTTGATTGAAACAGAATATTGTATGGTGAGAGATAATGGTTCAGTTTACAAAATATGGGCATTAACGATTGTGGGTCATTTGTTACAAGATGCTTCGTATTAAAGTGAAAGAACGTTTGTGTTATTATATCAACTTGATTGTAATTTGATAATGTATTTTGTAATTGGATTGTAGTGATAAGGGGAGGATACCGGAACCTGTAAAGAAGTTGAAAGGAAGCTCGAGGAGCTGCAATCCGAGACCAAGGTAAAAAAATTTCTCGATGCAACCATACGCTTTGTACGATAGGTATAGAGAAGCTACAAGATTGTAGCTTTTATCAATAGGGCATACGAGTTATTAATATAATATTAAAGCAGAGGTATGGTTGATGTTTGTTTACTGATCAAGAGATCTTAAAATGATATAATTTAGGAAAAGTGGTTCCTTTTGTTAAGGATGTGCAAAGTTTTTAAGGAATATGGTGATTAACTGTTGAGATTCTTGATTATTACAGTATTTGTTTTGTTTGAAGCCGTTAATATCAAGCTTTCTGTTGTCGCTTTTGTTCACAATCCCTAGATGGCTGTTTCTTGCGCTTCGGTTTTGTACATCTATTATTTCATGTTGGAATTATTGAACTGTATACAATTAACTTATTTTCATAAATCAACATGGTACAAATTTTAAGGATATGCCTCATGGATTAACCATGTAGATCTTTGCCTCAATATTCGGTAAGTTGTAACTTTTTTGTATGTTTTTATTTTGCAACTCGGTATATTGACTTAGCTTATGTTTGTATCTCAAACATAAGGTAATATAACATTGTTATAGTGAATATATAAAGTATTCAGGTGATATGTAACTATCTCTCACCCAATGTTATTTTGATACATTGTAGTTCTCATTTTGATTTATGAAAAGTCAGATGAAAAGTTGTGTTTTAATGTACAAGGTATGAAAATCTAAACCACATACATGACATATATTAGTTCATACCTACTGTGAGCTTGATTGTAGTTGACATTGAATCATATCTCGATTGTAGTTTCCATAGAATTATATCATGCTTACATGTATTACATATGTTTATATCCCTTCTGAATTTATTTATATGGGTCTTATGGGGGACTTGTGATGGAGGGTCAAAATTGTTAAGGCACATGAGTTAAAATTGTTAAAAGCATATATAGGTCAAAAATTTTAAAACCATAAATGGGTCTTATGGTCGACTTATGATGGTGTGATGCCCCGTCCTAATCCATCCGGACGAAGTCCATATCGATTATAAACGATTCACAATAGTTGATTTCATCGCGAGGTACTTGACCTCTAAATGATACATTTTACAAACATTGCATTCGTTTTTTAAAAGACAAACTTTCATTACATCGAAAGTTGACAGGTATGCATATCATTTCATAATATCCAACTATAAATGACCTAATCTGTCATTTACTTAATAATAATCTTTATTGAACTTCAACGACTCGAATGCAACGTCTTTTGAAATATGTCATGGATGACTCCAAGTAATATCCTTAAAATGAGCTAATGCACAGCGGAAGATTTCTTTCAAACCTGAGAATAAACATGCTTTCAAGTGTCAACCAAAAGGTTGGTGAGTTCATTAGTTTATAGTAATCATTTCATTTTCATCATTTTTAATAGACCACAAGATTTTAAATATTATAAAGCTTGCAGAAGTCCCATTCCAACTGCACAAAAAAATATCTTTCATATGAAGAACACCTGGTGAGGATTCAAAATATAATAATAACCATCTGTGCCGGTCTTTCACCCCAAGGCTGAATACATGTGCCTTCAAAATATAGAACCTCTGTGCCGGTCTTTACACCCCACGGCTAAACACATGTTTATAAAATATAGGACAACCGGTGCCAAAATGTCGTAAATAATAAACCATCCACCCGGCTCGGGAGCTCATACGCTCTAACGGAAACCGGGGGTTAATGCGTGTCATAATAATCAACCCCAATCCCAGATAATTCTATCATAGAATGCAGTTAAAGTACTTGTGTCTATTTCATAAAACAGTTATAAAAGTTGCGCATGTATTCTCAGCCCAAAAATGTAAAGGGTAAAAAGCAAATGAAACTCACCATACTGTATTTTGTAGTAAAAATACATATAACGACATTGAAAAAGTATAGGGTTGACCTCGGATTCACGAACCTATATCATTTGTATATATATTAAAATATATAATCGTAATCGAACAAGTTTGTATATTATAACTTAAATTATATACTATATTTATTTAGTTTGTGTATATATTCAAAATGTTTAATATTTATATAATTATATCAATATATATTTGATTGGTACTTTAATAAAAACACCTAACATGTTATATATGAATATTTATATAAATTTTGTTAATATGATTAAAGCATACTTATAACCTTAATAATATTCTTAAAACTTTTACTTTCATAAACGTTATCATTTTTTTTTTTGTAATAATGATACATATAATACTGATAATAATAATAATGATAGTTTTAATAATAAAACTCGTAATAGTGATAATATCAGTAGTTTTTAATAAATAATTTAATAATAATGATAATGAAAATTATAATTTTTGATATTAATACTTTGTACTTGGTAATAATAATTTTAACAACCTTTTTTACTTACGGTAATCTTAATAGTAATACTTTCATTAAAAATAATAATAATAATAATAATAATAATAATAATAATAATAATAATAATAATAATAATAACAATAATAATAATTAATAATAATAATAACAATAATAATAATTAATAATAATAATTACAATAAGAGTAATATTAACAATAATATACAAGTAGCTACCTCATAGAAAAAGCTTCCAAAAAAATAAAGAACATAAAGTGCCTCCGCCCAGGCTCGAACCCGCAACCTCTCGAACACCCGAACACACCCATGACCATTTCCGCCTACTGTCTTTCTTGTTTATACTCCTAGCTAAACTACTTAACCCATTTATTAATAGTTCGGCCCAAAAAAACACAAAATAATACACGGCCCAACAACCAGTTCATAAGCCCATGTATAAACAAGTCCGATAACAGTTTGCATTTAAATTGCACGATGGATTAATTAGTGATTGTGGGGTTCGTCCGGTAATAGGAACACAACTCATATCATCTCAATCATGATAACCATCATCATTATCTTCTTGTACGTGCACCACTTATTATCATGTTACACACATCATCAATCCCGTACGCGTTCATCATCACTATCAAATTATCATCTTCACTATGAATATTATGATAATCGTTAATCATTATCATCACAGCCCACCAACCAACATCTATTATTAACATCACCTTTACTTTAATAAAAGATCAACACTTTGATACATCAAAATAAGCGACCCACTTTGGTAGGCCATGAAGTGTTAATTTGTTCTACTTGCTAATCGATAGAATGCCATATATATATATAATATAACCAAGTTGGTAAACTTTATAACCTTTTCTATTCTTTTTATTTCTTTAAATAGTTCCACAAAAAGAAAAAAAAAATAAAGAGATTGAATGGAGGTGGTTAAATGGTGTGGTTCTTGTGATTACTTACTATGACTGCAGCAACAATATAAGTCGAGCATTAGGAAAATTTTGCAGCTGCTGTGATGGTATTTCGATGATCAAAAGTTGGTGGCTTAAATGGGTTTGAAGTATGTGGAGGGTGGTGGCTCGTTGGGGTTCATTAAATGAGATGATATAGGCCGAAAGTGGTGATTGTCTCATGGTGGTGTTATGGGTTGTACTTCATGGAAGAAACAAGCAAGTATTCGGGCTTGAGATTGGTTACATTAGTGAGGGTTTGAGCTGAAATAGAAATGATGGTAGATAGTTGTGGGTGCTTTTGTGGGTGCTTTGATCAACTGAAACAGGAAACACAAAAAGATAGTAGGAGTGAAAGAGAGTGACGGGTTTATAATGGTGCTCATAGGTGACGGTGGTCATGGTGATAACAAGTGGTGGTTTAGTGGTGATTTCGAACAGCAACACAGAAGTGATCAATTAATGGTTCGATGTGTTGGTTATAGTAGTGGTAACCGATGGTGTGTTGCGGTTTGGGAGAGAACTGGTTGAATGGTTTGATGTATTAAAAACCGAATACCAAAGTGGTATATCGAGCATATGGTAATGAAAAAGAAACTGAATGAGGTACTCCATATCATTGGACTCTTCGTTTGTTTTATCTTCAAGTGTCGACATGATATTTCAATTGTAGAAGAAAAAAATAAATAAAAAAATAGAAGCTTGATATCGACTCCAAACAGATTTTGTTTGGTACTGAATTCGTTTGGAATCAAATTGTACGAAATTTGGAATTCAATTACAGTAAGAAAGCAATTGGTAACTGATTTGGATATATATGTATGATTTTATATATGTTTTATTAATAATTATAATTATATTATTAATAATCTAAATACAAATAATAATAATAATAATCCTAATACTAATAATCTAAATAAAATAGTACTGATTTCTTGATATATGTATATCTGTATATATATGTATATAGACATATCTGTTATATATATATTTGTATCTATATTATCTATATAATATAATTAGTCTAATTAATTAATAAAGTATAACTATAATAATAATACTTTTAATATTAGTAATAATAAATGATGTTTACAATAGTAATAATATTATTGATAATTGATAATAATAATAATATCTATAAGATTTATAACAATAATATTAATAATACTTATTTTCAATATATTTATAATGTTACTACAAAATATGATAATGATAATATTAATTTATAATAATACTAATAATTCTTAATAATGATAATAATATCTAATATAAGTGATATGAAAGATATATCAAGTTACATGTATTCTATTTTCATATTAGATTAATGATATTAATAATTTTGATATTGATATTAATAATAATAAAAGTAATAATAATATTATACAAATATATTTTTAACTTGTAAATACGTTTAATACATTAATGTTACAGTTTATTAGTTATATGATATTTACAAATTATTGTTCGTGAATCGTCGAGACTGGTCGAAGGTCAATTGAATGTATGATATAGTTAAAAAAATTTTAAGACTTAACATTACAGACTTTGCTTATCATGTCAAAATCATATAAAGATTAAAGTTTAAATTTGATCGAAAATTCCCGGGTCATCACAGTACCTACCCGTTAAAGAAATTTCGTCCCGAAATTTGATCGAGGTCGTCATGGTTAACTATAAAAAAAAATTTCACGACGAATATGAGTTGATAACAGAGTTTTATCATCATTGAGTAATATAGATAAAACAATTTGATTATACGAAGAGTATAAGTTAAGTTATCGCAAGAGAGTGAAATGAGTAAATGTAGAATCGTTTTAACTGATGATGTAGTTATGATTGATTTCTGGAATTCATGGGATTTAAAGAAATCTTCGAAATCTAAAAGATTTTATTCTTCGGCGAATAAGGAAATTAGGATCTCTCTATTTAAATGCGGAGATCTGCCTTGATTTCTCTATCAGATATTTCACTATAAATTAACTTATTCTGTTCCTTTACTTTTACCATTCCTATACTCAGTTCACAAATTCGAAAGATTGTGAAAATGCTTAATCCAGTTCTGATCCTTGTCCTTATCCTTACTATCGCAACAATCATTCTCCTTTTCCAACTTCCACCAGAGGAATCTGCTTATTTCTACTTTGCCCTTGGGGTTATAGTGCTTTTATTTCTCCCGTGTCTTTATGTTGCGATAAACATTGATATACACGGTTTGTAATTTATGTTTTGTTATCGGGCTTTATGTTCTCCCTTATATTTCGGAGTTTCATACTTTTGTCTCCTCTTCCCGACTTCAAATCAAGCGAATAATGGTCCAGAATTTGTAGGTATGAAGTTTTGGATGAACATAGTTAATATTCTAAGAAGGAAATCGTAATGGCACGATCTTGGTTGGTTAAATTACCAGGATATCCGGAAAGATAGAACTATCAAGAAGATATGTTCTTACTATGTTTGGAGATTGGGTAGAATGTAAAAGTCGTGTATATGGCACATGATGACAGTACTGAGAATCATCACGTTCCATTAAAAACTCAGCATGAATTACTGTAATATAATCACGTTGATCAAGTGTCATTATATTATACTAACTCATGCATCAGTTCCCAACACTACTTCAAAACATTCATATTTTAAATTCAAATTTTTAAGATTTTAGAAACTAAGTAGTTTCCTTTATGATGTAATATAGATAACACGAAGAGATAAATGATTTCGGACGAGAATATTTATGAAAATATTCTCAGAAATACCGAAGATATTTATGATGATATTTTGGAATTTTCAAGTTCGATGATTGATGAAGAAAGATTTTTCGTAAGATTTTAACATGAGTACGGAGCTAGATATTCGTTGATGGTTTCATCGGATCCAGAATTACCTGGTTTCTTTGAAAATATGGTATGGTCCTTGTATTTGGCCTTGGTCTCCTTCCTGGTTTGCTCAATCTGTTTTTTTTAGTACCAAATTTTCTATCGAGCGTTCCTAACACTCCTTTCTTTATCATCAAACTTTTGGCCGATTAGACCATCTACAATTTTTTTCTGTTTCCTCTGCATTTAATGCTACGATATCTGAATCATCGGTTATCAATCCGAGATGGTTTCAGGAGAATTGTGTTTTTAGATGTTTAAACGCTGATGGTAATATGGTGACATATAAAAGGTTCCCCGGTATCAATAAAAGAGTATACTTATAAATCAAGGTGATAATAAGGTTTTTCGAACGAAAAGTTGAAGTTGATTTGCTGGAGCTGTGACAAAGTTGGCTAATTTGAAAGGGATTACCAAGTTATTTTGAGTGATAATAACACTAAGGAATTAGCACAGTTATGTGTTAAACGTTTACACAGGTTCCGAGAATTTTTCAGGTGCATAACTATATGCGTAAATCTTTTCTTCCGTAGATGAAGTGCGGTTGATTCATCCTCCCGATTGAAGTGTTTACAAGAATCACGAAAGGTTTGAACGCAGATTGTAATCGTCAGGATACAAATGAGGTTTAAGATGAAATCAAGTGGCAAACTTGAAGTATTGTTTAATTTCATATGTTATAATCAATATTTTAAATTATTTTAATTGTCCAATGTTGGTAGTCCTCAGTTGATTAGTCCACAGTTAGCTAGGAACAGTTAGCTAGGATTTTGTTAGCGTGGATTCTTAACAAAATTTCTCATAGTTAATTTGTTTGTTTCTAACAAATTTTATTCCGTCAAATGTTTTCTTCATTATGCCACTTGTTGGATTCTGATAGGTCAAAATCCAAATATGAAATTGAGCTTGGATGAAAATAGTTGTTCTTTGGTGAACGAATACGTATATGTGTGACTTTGAGCAGTGTTGTTAATGACTGTCGAATCTGAATTGAAGAATGTACAGTATAACTTATTAATGTGAAATCTTAAATATTCCTCGGGTATTACCTACCCGTTAAAATATTTTCATCATTAACAGTTTGTATGAAAGAATTTTTAATCACAATCTTTATGAAAATATATGTACATATATATTTTCTTCATATGTAATCATGGATGGAATGAGTTAATATGATATTAAACTCATATGATTTTCGATTTAAGCTAGAATAAGTAATCTCTAAAACTATTAGGATCCACATATTCTTCGCAGAATATTAATGAAGTTATGGATCAATACTTCATTGTTAATTGCTGTTGGTACTCATTGGTATCTATGGTGCGTATGATGTTGATGTTTGTTGAACAGATTGTGAAATTGAGGCTTGGGATGCGGATGTTGTTGTTGGTGGTACTGTTGATGCTGGTAATGTTGCTGAAGCTGGTACATTTTACACCATACTTTTTACGGCTACAACTCGAGTGCGAAGCTCGTTGACTTATTACTCAGGGATGATTGTCGGTTGGAACAAGCGAATGAATAAAGTTTAGAATATGAGATATGATATGTTCGTGGCGAGATATTCGGGAAATTAGAGTGAAAATGGTGTTTCGAATTGGTTCTCCGGTGAGTGCTTCAGGTTTATCACCAAGAGGAAAATTCGGTGGGTGGAAAGTATCGTCTTCTTCTCGTCTCCATTGATTACGTCAACTACGAACTCATCAAATGAATTGTGGATGTCTGCTTGATTGATTCATTCTGGTGACGCTGCTTTCGGAGCTGGAGTGGGACTCTATATCGGAATCCGAGGGACTTGAACTAGTTGTGAGTTCCATTGCGTATGATTGAATAAAGGATTTTTCAATATGAAATGATTTTCGGATATCGGATGATATTCTAATTACATAGAATATCTATATATATAGAACAAAGGATTTCGTAGATTACGGAGGAATTTACGAAATATATCAGGCAAAGTTTGTGGTAGCAGATACGCTAAGATATGGATTAGCAGATACGCTAAGATATGAATTTTGTCTATACACTATTCATGCAATGAATGCAGTAAGGCGCGTTTAGACTAAGAATGGTAAGCAAGTAATTTTCGACAAGAAATGATAAGCAAAACTTTTGACATGCAGTCCAGATTCAAGTCCAGACTTATTAATATAACCTAACAACTACTAGGTCGAAGTCCAGACTTCACTAATGCATCCTAACAACTACAGGTTAGACACACTAATGTTGACCTGGTTCGCTAAGACTACCACTCTGATACCAACTGTGATGCCCCGTCCTAATCCATTTGGACGAAGTCTATATCGATTATAAACGATTCACAATAGTTGATTTCATCGCGAGGTACTTGACCTCTAAATGATACATTTTACAAACATTGCATTCGTTTTTTAAAAGACAAACTTTCATTACATCGAAAGTTGACAGGTATGCATATCATTTCATAATATCCAACTATAAATGACCTAATCTGTCATTTACTTTATAATAATCTTTATTGAACTTCAATGACTCGAATGCAACGTCTTTTGAAATATGTCATGAATGACTCCAAGTAATATCCTTAAAATGAGCTAATGCACAACGGAAGATTTCTTTCAAACCTGAGAATAAACATGCTTTCAAGTGTCAACCAAAAGGTTGGTGAGTTCATTAGTTTATAGTAATCATTTCATTTTCATCATTTTTAATAGACCACAAGATTTTAAATATTATAAAGTGTGCAGAAGTCCCATTCCAACTGCACAAAAAAATATCTTTCATATGAAGAACACCTGGTGAGGATTCAAAATATAATAATAACCATCTGTGCCGGTCTTTCACCCCAAGGCTGAATACATGTGCCTTCAAAATATAGAACCTCTGTGCCGGTCTTTACACCCCACGGCTGAACACATGTTTATAAAATATAGGACAACCGGTGCCAAAATGTCGTAAATAATAAACCATCCACCCGGCTCGGGAGCTCATACGCTCTAACAGAAACCGGGGGTTAATGCGTGTCATAATAATCAACCCCAATCCCAGATAATTCTATCATAGAATGCAGTTAAAGTACTTGTGTCTATTTCGTAAAACAGTTATAAAAGTTGCGCATGTATTCTCAGCCCAAAAATGTAAAGGGTAAAAAGCAAATGAAACTCACCATACTGTATTTTGTAGTAAAAATACATATAACGACATTGAAAAAGTATAGGGTTGGCCTCGGATTCACGAACCTATATCATTTGTATATATATTAAAATATATAATCGTAATCGAACAAGTTTGTATATTATAACTTAAATTATATACTATATTTATTTAGTTTGTGTATATATTCAAAATGTTTAATATTTATATAATTATATCAATATATATTTGATTGGTACTTTAATAAAAACACCTAACATGTTATATATGAATATTTATATAAATTATGTTAATATGATTAAAACATACTTATAACCTTAATAATATTCTTACAACTTTTACTTTCATAAACGTTATCATTTTTTTAGTAATAATGATACATATAATACTGATAATAATAATAATGATAGTTTTAATAATAAAACTCGTAATAGTGATAATATCAGTAGTTTTTAATAAATAATTTAATAATAATGATAATGAAAATTATAATTTTTGATATTAATACTTTGTACTTGGTAATAATAATTATAACAACCTTTTTTACTTACGGTAATCTTAATAGTAATACTTTCATTAAAAATAAAAATAATAATAATAATAATAATAATAATAATAATTAATAATAATAATAATAATAATAATTAATAATAATAATAACAATAAGAGTAATATTAACAATAATATACAAGTAGCTACCTCATAGAAAAAGCTTCCAAAAAAATAAAGAACATAAAGTGCCTCCGCCCTGGCTCGAACCCGCAACCTCTCGAACACCCGAACACACCCATGACCATTTCCGCCTACTGTCTTTCTTGTTTATACTCCTAGCTAAACTACTTAACCCATTTATTAATAGTTCGGCCCAAAAAAACACAAAATAATACACGACCCAACAACCAGTTCATAAGCCCATATATAAACAAGTCCGATAATAGTTTGCATTTAAATTGCACGATGGATTAATTAGTGATTGTGGGGTTCGTCCGATAATAGGAACACAACTCATATCATCTCAATCATGATAACCATCATCATTATCTTCTTGTACGTGCACCACTTATTATCATGTTACACACATCATCAATCCCGTACGCGTTCATCATCACTATCAAATTATCATCTTCACTATGAATATTATGATAATCGTTAATCATTATCATCACAGCCCACCAACCAACATCTATTATTAACATCACCTTTACTTTAATAAAAGATCAACACTTTGATACGTCAAAATAAGCGACCCACTTTGGTAGGCCATGAAGTGTTAATTTGTTCTACTTGCTAATCGATAGAATGCCATATATATATAATATAACCAAGTTGGTAAACTTTATAACCTTTTCTATTCTTTTTATTTCTTTAAATAGTTCCACAAAAAGAAAAAAAAAATAAAGAGATTGAATGGAGGTGGTTAAATGGTGTGGTTCTTGTGATTACTTACTACGACTGCAGCAGCAATATAAGTCGAGCATTAGGAAAATTTTGCAGCTACTGTGATGGAATTTCGATAATCAAAAGTTGGTGGCTTAAATGGGTTTAAAGTATGTGGAGGGTGGTGGCTCGTTGGGGTTCATTAAATGAGATGATATAGGCCGAAAGTGGTGATTGTCTCATGGTGGTGTTATAGGTTGTACTTCATGGAAGAAACAAGCAAGTATTCGGGCTTGAGATCGGTTACATTAGTAAGGGTTTGAGCTGAAACAGAAATGATGGTAGATAGTTGTGGGTGCTTTCGTGGGTGCTTTGATCAACTAAAACAGGAAATACAAAAAGATAGTAGGAGTGAAAGAGAGTGACGGGTTTATAATGGTGCTCATAAGTGACGGTGGTCATGGTGATAACAAGTGGTGGTTTAGTGGTGATTTCGAACAGCAACACAGAAGTGATCAATTAATGGTTCGATATGTTGGTTATAGTAGTGGTAACCGATGGTGTGTTGCGGTTTGGGAGAGAACTGGTTGAATGGTTTGATGTATTAAAAACCGAATACCAAAGTGGTATATCGAGCATATGGTAATGAAAAAGAAACTGAATGAGGTACTCCATATCATTGGACTCTTCGTTTGTTTTATCTTCAAGTGTCGACAGGATATTTCAATTGTAGAAGAAAAAAAAATAAATAAAAAAAATAGAAGCTTGATATCGACTCCAAACAGATTTTGTTTGGTACTGAATTCGTTTGGAATCAAATTGTACGAAATTTGGAATTCAATTACAGTAAGAAAGCAATTGGTAACTGATTTGGATATATATGTATGATTTTATATATGTTTTATTAATAATTATAATTATATTATTAATAATCTAAATACAAATAATAATAATAATAATCCTAATACTAATAATCTAAATAAAATAGTACTGATTTCTTGATATATGTATATCTGTATATATATGTATATAGACATATCTGTTTTATATATATTTGTATCTATATTATCTATATAATATAATTAGTCTAATTAATTAATAAAGTATAACTATAATAATAATACTTTTAATATTATTAATAATAAATGATGTTTACAATAGTAATAATATTATTGATAATAATAATAATATCTATAAGATTTATAACAATAATATTAATAATACTTATTTTCAATATATTTATAATGTTACTACAAAATATGATAATGATAATATTAATTTATAATAATACTAATAATTCTTAATAATGATAATAATATCTAATATAAGTGATATGAAAGATATATCAAGTTACATGTATTCTATTTTCATATTAGATTAATGATATTAATAATTTTGATATTGATATTAATAATAATAAAAGTAATAATAATATTATACAAATATATTTTTAACTTGTAAATACGTTTAATACATTAATGTTACAGTTTATTAGTTATATGATATTTACAAATTATTGTTCGTGAATCGTCGAGACTGGTCGAAGGTCAATTGAATATATGATATAGTTAAAAAAATTTTAAGACTTAACATTACAGACTTTGCTTATCGTGTCGAAATCATATAAAGATTAAAGTTTAAATTTGATCGGAAATTCCCGGGTCATCACAGATGGAAGGTGGTTCATCCTATTCTGTCATCAGGTCCGTTGTTTTCTTTTGTTTTTGCAGGCCAAGAAATGCAAAACGTGGGTCTGCCTTCTTCGAGCTCTTTCACTAGGGTATTCAGTAACGGGGAAGACACATCTTTTTAAAATGACCACTGGCTTGGAGGGCTTAAATTGAAGGATCAATTCGCAAGGCTATTCAGGCTTCAAGTGGACAAAGAGGCAAAGGTCAAAGATAGAGGTGTGAAACGGGTCAAGTAAAAATGAAAGATGGTTGTGGACAAGATCGCCTTCGTAGCGCACCAAATGAGAATTGGATGAGCTGAACATTCTTTTAAATGCTTTTATGTGTGATTGCGGGGTTTAAGACTCATGGAAATGGAACATGGCAAACACTGGGTTACTTAGTGTTCGGAAACTCACAAGTCTACTCGATGATAAATTCCTGGCAGCTTTTTGCTCTTCGTTCCAAACACTCAGAAACACCTTAATTCCAAAAAAAAAACGGTTGAAGTATATGTGTGGGAAGGCTTTCAAGCAAAGGTTGCCGGTTAGAATCGAGCTAGATAAAAATGCGGTATTGATCTTTATAGTATTCGTTGTCCAATATGTGGCAATGGTTTGAAAATGGTAGAACACATACTATTAAGTGTATTTTCGTGAAAGAGGTTTGAGCTTAAGTTTACAAATGGTGAAAATTTGGAAATTCTGCATCAAATAACATGGTTGAAGCGTTTCGGGGCAAGTATCCTTATTTGGTTTCGGGTACTGGCAATAAGGTGGTTGAAAATTAGGAAGTGGTGAAAATTAGGAAATTCTGCATCAAATAACATGGCTGAAGGTAAAATGTAATATGAAATATGTTTTACCTTGTTTACATCAGTGCAAGTGTAACTAACAATCGAACACACCCATAGAATCAATAATTTTAGTTCTTCAAAATGGTTTTAACCAATACTTTGTTTTTCAATCTCTGAATCGTCTATATTGAAGATAACACGAAGATGAATGGCGAAAACGAAACCCTAAAAGCTAAAAGGAAGACGATGATTGATGTTTAAATTTACAATAAAAACAACATAAAGCCATTCTTCATAATGAAAATTGCAATAATCTATATCTAACCTAGTCACATTAAAACACACATCCACCTTATCCTCTTAAACATATCAAACAATAAACAATAAACTTGCTAACGAAACAACATTATACCAACAAAAACTCTACAAACGAAAAACAAATGCTAGTGTTAAAACACACTCATATTCAAATTTGTTTATGTTACCTATTTTATGGTATCTACACTATCTCTAAACATATACAGCAACATACAAAAAATAAATATCAGCTCTAAACTTCACATCAACAAAATATTAAAAAAATAAAACAATGCTAATTTTTTCTAACATAAACTCAGATCATATTTTCAAGTAATTTTCTTAACATATCCAACAACATGAAGCAACGAACAAAAATTAATTTCAGCTCCAGACTTTTTAACAAAACATCAAACATATCAACAAATTTATACAAATGATCCAAAGCTAGTGTTTTATTATATATTACTAACCTGTATCTTTTTAGACCCATAATCATCTTTCACTTTAAGGCCCATAACCAAAACGGTGTTTATAGATATACTCTTCACACCCAGATTTACCCTACAAAATGCAAAAATTCAGATGCAAAAATAAACATTAAACAACCATAAAAAGGAAAAGAAATAAAAATTGTAAGAGCTTACCTTGTTTACATCAGTGTAAGTGTAACTAACAATCGAACACACCCATACAATCAATAATTTTAGTTCTTCAAAATGGTTTTAACCAATACTTTGTTTTTTAATCTCTGAATCGTCTATATTAAAGATAACACGAAGATGAATGGCGAAAATGAAACCCTAAAAGTTGAAAGGAAGACGATGATTGATTTGGGTTTTTTTTTTCGAAATTGAATTCTAGGGTAGTTCATTCGCAAAAAAAGAAAATTTAGAGGAAGGCGGTGAGGTGTAGCGGCAGTGAGGACGGGATCTCAGCTGCCGTCGTGAGTTTACGGGTAAACAATGGAGAAAGTTGTAAAGAAAACCCTAGGTAGATAAGGGAGTAGCAGAAGAGAGATGACGATGATGAAGCGGAGGTTTTTTATATAGGTTTGTAGATGCCGTTTTTATGTGAAGCATGAAATGTCCCGTTCTTATTGATTAAAAACGTTCCATATTAATTGATTTTGTTGCGAGGTTTTGACCTCTATATGAGACGTTTTTCAAAGACTGCATTCATTTTTAAAACAAACCATAACCTTTATTTCATAAATAAAGGTTTAAAAAGCTTTACGTAGATTATCAAATAATGATAATCTAAAATATCCTGTTTACACACGACCATTATATAATGGTTTACAATACAAATATGTTACATCGAAATCAGTTTCTTGAATGCAGTTTTTACACAATATCATACAAACATGGACTCCAAATCTTGTCCTTATTTTAGTATGCAACAGCGGAAGCTCTTAGTATTCACCTGAGAATAAACATGCTTTAAACGTCAACAAAAATGTTGGTGAGTTATAGGTTTAACCTATATATATCAAATCGTAACAATAGACCACAAGATTTCATATTTCAATACACATCCCATACATAGAGATAAAAATCATACATATGGTGAACACCTGGTAACCGACATTAACAAAGATGCATATATAAGAATATCCCCATCATTCCGGGACACCCTTCGTATATGATATAAATTTCGAAGTACTAAAGCATCCGGTACTTTTGATGGGGTTTGTTTGGCCCAATAGATCTATCTTTAGGATTCGCGTCGATTAGGGTGTCTGTTCCCTAATTCTTAGATTACCAGACTTAATAAAAAAGGGCATATTCGATTTTGATAATTCAACCATAGAATGTAGTTTCACGTACTTGTGTCTATTTTGTAAATCATTTATAAAACCTGCATGTATTCTCATCCCAAAAATATTAGATTTTAAAAGTGGGACTATAACTCACTTTCACAGATTTTTACTTCATCGGGAAGTAAGACTTGGCCACTGGTTGATTCACGAACCTATAACAATATATACATATATATCAAAGTATGTTCAAAATATATTTACAACACTTTTAATATATTTTGATGTTTTAAGTTTATTAAGTCAGCTGTCCTCGTTAGTAACCTACAACTAGTTGTCCACAGTTAGATGTACAGAAATAAATCGATAAATATTATCTTGAATCAATCCACGACCCAGTGTATACGTATCTCAGTATTGATCACAACTCAAACTATATATATTTTGGAATCAACCTCAACCCTGTATAGCTAACTCCAACATTCACATATAGAGTGTCTATGGTTGTTCCGAAATATATATAGATGTGTCGACATGATAGGTCGAAACATTGTATACGTGTCTATGGTATCTCAAGATTACATAATATACAATACAAGTTGATTAAGTTATGGTTGGAATAGATTTGTTACCAATTTTCACGTAGCTAAAATAAGAAAAATTATCCAATCTTGTTTTACCCATAACTTCTTCATTTTAAATCCGTTTTGAGTGAATCAAATTGCTATGGTTTCATATTGAATTATATTTTATGAATCTAAATAGAAAAATTATAGGTTTATAGACGAAAAAATAAGTTACAAGTCATTTTTGTAAAGGTAGTCATTTCAGTCGAAAGAAAGACGTCTAGATGACCATTTTAGAAAACATACTTCCACTTTGAGTTTAACCATAATTTTTGGATATAGTTTCATGTTCATAATAAAAATCATTTTCCCAAAATAACAACTTTTAAATCAAAGTTTATCATAGTTTTTAATTAACTAACCCAAAACAGCCTGCGGTGTTATTACGACGGCGTAAATCCGGTTTTACGGTGTTTTTCGTGTCTCCAGGTTTTAAATCATTAAGTTAGCATATCATATAGATATATAACATGTGTTTAGTTGATTTTAAAAGTCAAGTTAGAAGGATTAACTTTTATTTGCGAACAAGTTTAGAATTAACTAAACTATGTTCTAGTGATTACAAGTTTAAACCTTCGAATAAGATAGCTTTATATGTATGAATCGAATGATGTTATGAACATCATTACTACCTCAAGTTCCTTGGATAAACCTACTGGAAATGAGAAAAATAGATCTAGCTTCAAAGGATCCTTGGATGGCTTGAAAGTTCTTGAAGCAGAATCATGACACGAAAATAATTTCAAGTAAGATTTCCACTCGAAATAAGATTGTTATAGTTATAGAAATTGAATTAAAGTTTGAATATGATTATTACCTTGTATTAGAAAGATAACCTACTGTAAGTAACAAAGGTTTCTTGATCTTGGATGATTACTTGGAATGGATTTAGAAAACTTGGAAGTAAACTTGCAATCTTGGAAGTATTCTTGATTTTATGAAACTAGAACTTTTGGAATTTATGAAGAATACTTAGAACTTGAAGATAAAACTTGAGAGAGATCAATTAGATGAAGAAAATTGAAGAATGAAAGTGTTTGTAGGTGTTTTTGGTCGTTGGTGTATGGATTAGATATAAAGGATATGTAATTTTGTTTTCATGTAAATAAGTCATGAATGATTACTCATATTTTTGTAATTTTATGAGATATTTCATGCTAGTTGCCAAATGATGGTTCCCACATGTGTTAGGTGACTCACATGGGCTGCTAAGAGCTGATCATTGGAGTGTATATACCAATAGTACATACATCTAAAAGCTATGTATTGTACGAGTACGAATACGGGTGCATACGAGTAGAATTGTTGATGAAACTGAACGAGGATGTAATTGTAAGTATTTTTGTTAAGTATAAGTATTTTGATAAGTGTATTGAAGTCTTTCAAAAGTTTATGAATACATATTAAAATACTACATGTATATACATTTTAACTGAGTCGTTACATGTAAATGTTGTTTTGAAACCTTTAGGTTAACGATCTTGTTGAATGTTGTTAACCCATTGTTTATTATAACAAATGAGATGTTAAATTGTTATATTATCATGATATTAGGATATATAATATATCTTAGTATGATATATATACAGTTAAATGTCGTTACAACGATAATCGTTACATATATGTCTCGTTTCGAAATCATTAAGTTAGTAGTCTTATTTTTACATATGTATTTCATTGTTAATACACTTAATAATATATTTACTTATCATTTAACATAATTAACCAAGTGTATCAATATCTTAATATGATTCATATGTACCTAGTAAGACGTTGTTATAACGATAATCGTTATATATATCGTTTTCGAGTTTCTTAAATTAATAGTCTCATTTTTATGTATATAACTCATTGTTAAAATACCTAATGAGATACATACTTATAATAAAATCATGTTAACTATATATATAACCATATATATATCATCGTATAGTTTTTACAAGTTTTAACGTTCGTGAATCACCGGTCAACTTGGGTGGTCAATTGTCTATATGAAACCTATTTTAATTAATCAAGTCTTAACAAGTTTGATTGCTTAACATGTTGGAAACACTTAATCATGTAAATAACAATTTCATTTAATATATATATAAACATGGAAAAGTTCGGGTCACTACAGTACCTACCCGTTATATAAATTTCGTCCCGAAATTTTAAGCAGTTGGAGGTGTTGACGTATCTTCTGGAAATAAATGCGGATATTTCTTCTTCATCTGATCTTCACGCTCCCAGGTGAACTCGGGTCCTCTACGAGCATTCCATCGAACCTTAACAATCAGTATCTTGTTTTGTTTAAGTCTCTTAACCTCACGATCCATTATTTCGATGGGTTCTTCAATGAATTGAAGTTTTTCATTGATTTGGATTTCGTCCAACGGAATAGTGAGATCTTCTTTAGCAAAACATTTCTTCAAATTTGAGACGTGGAAAGTGTTATGTACAGCCGCGAGTTGTTGAGGTAGCTCCAGTTGGTAAGCTACTGGTCCGACACGATCTATAATCTTGAATGGTCCAATGTACCTTGGATTTAGTTTCCCCCGTTTACCAAATCGAACAATGCCTTTCCAAGGTGAAACCTTAAGCATGACCATTTCTCCAATTTCAAACTCTATATCTTTTCTTTTACTGTCCGCGTAGCTCTTTTGTCGACTCTGGGCAGTTTTCAATCTTTGTTGAATTTGGATGATTTTCTCGGTAGTTTCTTGTATTATCTCCGGACCCGTAATCTGTCTATCCCCCACTTCACTCCAACAAATCGGAGACCTGCACTTTCTACCATAAAGTGCTTCAAACGGCGCCATCTCAATGCTTGAATGGTAACTATTGTTGTAGGAAAATTCTGCTAACGGTAGATGTCGATCCTAACTGTTTCCGAAATCAATAACACAAGCTCGTAGCATGTCTTCAAGTGTTTGTATCGTCCTTTCGCTCTGCCCATCAGTTTGTGGATGATAGGCAGTACTCATGTCTAGACGAGTTCCCAATGCTTGCTGTAATTTCTGCCAGAATCTTGAAATAAATCTGCCATCCCTATCAGAGATAATAGAGATTGGTATTCCATGTCTGGAGACGACTTCCTTCAAATACACTCGTGCTAACTTCTCCATCTTGTCATCTTCTCTTATTGGCAGGAAGTGTGCTGACTTGGTGAGACGATCAACTATTACCTAAATAGTATCATAACCACTTGCAGTCCTTGGCAATTTAGTAATGAAATCCATGGTAATGTTTTCCCATTTCCATTCAGGGATTTCAGGTTGTTGTAGTAGACCTGATGGTTTCTGATGTTCAGCTTTGACCTTAGAACACGTCAAACATTCTCCTACATATTTAGCAATATCGGCTTTCATACCTGGCCACCAAAAATGTTTCTTAAGATCCTTGTACATCTTCCCCGTTCCAGGATGTATTGAGTATCTGGTTTTATGAGCTTCTCTAAGTACCATTTCTCTCATATCTCCAAATTTTGGTACCCAAATTCTTTCAGCCCTATACCGGGTTCCGTCTTCCCGAATATTAAGATGCTTCTCCGATCCTTTGGGTATTTCATCCTTTAAATTTCCCTCTTTTAAAACTCCTTGTTGCGCCTCCTTTATTTGAGTAGTAAGGTTAGTGTGAATCATTATATTCATAGATTTTACTCGAATGGGTTCTCTGTCCTTTCTGCTCAAGGCGTCGGCTACCACATTTGCCTTCCCCGGGTGGTAACGAATCTCAAAGTCGTAATCATTCAACAATTCAATCCACCTACGCTGCCTCATATTCAGTTGTTTCTGATTAAATATGTGTTGAAGACTTTTGTGGTCGGTATATATAATACTTTTGACCCCATATAAGTAGTGCCTCCAAGTCTTTAATGAAAAAACAACCGCGCCTAATTCCAAATCATGCGTCGTATAATTTTGCTCGTGAATCTTCAACTGTCTAGACGCATAAGCAATCACCTTCGTCCGTTGCATTAATACACAACCGATACCTTGCTTTGATGCGTCACAATAAATCACAAAATCATCATTCCCTTCAGGCAATGACAATATAGGTGCCGTAGTTAGCTTTTTCTTCAATAATTGAAACGCCTTCTCTTGTTCATCCTTCCATTCAAATTTCTTCCCTTTATGCGTTAATGCAGTCAAGGGTTTTGCTATTTTAGAGAAATCTTGGATGAATCTTCTGTAGTAACCAGCCAATCCTAAAAATTGACGTATATGCTTCGGAGTTTTTGGGGTTTCCCACTTTTCAACGGTTTTGATCTTTACCGGGTCCACCTGGATACCTTCTTTGTTCACTATGTGACCGAGGAATTGAACTTCTTCCAACCAAAATGCACACTTTGAAAACTTAGCGTACAGTTTTTCTTTCCTCAATACTTCTAGCACTTTTTTCAAATGTTCTTCGTACTCTTGATCATTCTTTGAGTAAATAAGTATGTCATCGATGAAAATAATGATAAACTTGTCAAGATATGGCCCACACACTCGGTTCATAAGGTCCATGAACACAGCTGGTGCGTTAGTCAATCCAAACGGCATAACCATAAACTCGTAATGACCATAACGCGTCCTAAACGCAGTTTTTGGAATATCATCCTCCTTTACTCACATTTAATGATATCCAGAACATAAATCGATCTTCGAATAAACCGACGAGCCTTGTAGTTGATCAAATAAGTCGTCAATTCTCGGCAGTGGATAACGATTTTTGATGGTAAGTTTGTTCAACTCTCTGTAGTCAATACACAACCTAAATGTACTATCCTTCTTCTTAACAAACAAAACAGGAGCTCCCCATGGTGATGTGCTTGGGCGAATGAAACCACGTTCTAATAGTTCTTGCAGTTGGCTTTGCAGTTCTTTCATCTCGCTGGGTGCGAGTCTATAAGGAGCACGAGCTATTGGTGCAGCTCCGGGTACAAGATCTATTTGAAATTCAACAGATCGATGTGGAGGTAGTCCCGGTAATTCTTTCGGAAATACATCGGGAAATTCTTTTGCGACGGGAACATCATTGATGCTCTTTTCTTCAGTTTGTACTTTCTCGACGTGTGCTAGAACAACATAGCAACCTTTTCTTATTAGTTTTTGTGCCTTCAAATTACTAATAAGATGTAGCTTCATGTTGCCCTTTTCTCCGTACACCATTAAGGGTTCTCCTTCTTCTCGTACAATGCGAATTGCATTTTTATAACATATGATCTCTGCTTTCACCTTCTTCAGCCAGTCCATGCCAACTATTACATCAAAACTCCCTAACTCTAATGGTATCAAATCAATCTTAAATATTTCGCTACCCAGTTTAATTTCTCGATTCCGGCATATATTATCTGCTGAAATTAATTTACCGTTTGCTAATTCGAGTAAAAATTTACTATCCAACGGCGTCAATGGACAACTTAATTTAGCACAAAAATCTCTACTCATATTGCTTCTATCCGCACCCGAATCAAATAAAACGTAAGCAGATTAATTATCAATAAGAAACGTACCCGTAACAAGCTCCGGGTCTTCCTGTGCCTCTGCTGCATTAATATTGAAAACTCTTTCGCGGCCTTGTCCATTCGTGTTCTCCTGGTTCGGGCAATTTCTAATAATGTGGCCCGGTTTTCCACATTTATAACAAACTACATTGGCATAACTTGCTCCGACACTACTTGCTCCGCCATTACTTGTTCTGACACCATTTGTTCCTTTCGTTCTGTTAACCCCTGGTCCGTAGACCTCACACTTCGCCGCGCTATGACCATTTCTTTTACACTTGTTGCAAAATTTGGTGCAGAACCCCAAGTGATACTTTTCATGAAATGTCCCGTTCTTATTGATTAAAAACGTTCCATATTAATTGATTTCGTTGCGAGGTTTTGACCTCTATATGAGACGTTTTTCAAAGACTGCATTCATTTTAAAACAAACCATAACCTTTATTTCATCAATAAAGGTTTAAAAAGCTTTACGTAGATTATCAAATAATGATAATCTAAAATATCCTGTTTACACACGACCATTACATAATGGTTTACAATACAAATATGTTACAACAAAATAAGTTTCTTGAATGCAGTTTTTACACAATATCATACAAGCATGGACTCCAAATCTCGTCCTTATTTAAGTATGCGACAGCGGAAGCTCTTAATAATCACCTGAGAATAAACATGCTTAAAACGTCAACAAAAATGTTGGTGAGTTATAGGTTTAACCTATATATATCAAATCATAATAATAGACCATAAGATTTCATATTTCAATACACATCCCATACATAGAGATAAAAATCATTCATATGGTGAACACCTGGTAACCGACATTAACAAGATGCATATATAAGAATATCCCCATCATTCCGGGACACCCTTCGGATATGATATAAATTTCGAAGTACTAAAGCATCCGGTACTTTGGATGGGGTTTGTTAGGCCCAATAGATCTATCTTTAGGATTCGCGTCAATTAGGGTGTCTGTTCCCTAATTCTTAGATTACCAGACTTAATAAAAAGGGGCATATTCGATTTCGATAATTCAACCATAGAATGTAGTTTCACGTACTTGTGTCTATTTTGTAAATCATTTATAAAACCTGCATGTATTCTCATCCCAAAAATATTAGATTTTAAAAGTGGGACTATAACTCACTTTCACAGATTTTTTACTTCGTCGGGAAGTAAGACTTGGCCACTGGTCGATTCACGAACCTATAACAATATATACATATATATCAAAGTATATTCAAAATATATTTACAACACTTTTAATATATTTTGATGTTTTAAGTTTATTAAGTCAGCTGTCCTTGTTAGTAACGTACAACTAGTTGTCCACAGTTAGATGTACAGAAATAAATCGATAAATATTATCTTGAATCAATACACGACCCAGTGTATACGTATCTCAGTATTGATCACAACTCAAACTATATATATTTTGGAATCAACCTCAACCCTGTATAGCTAAATCCAACATTCACATATAGAGTGTCTATGGTTGTTCTGAAATATATATAGATGTGTCGACATGATACGTCGAAACATTGTATACATGTCTATGGTATCTCAAGATTACATAATATACAATACAAGTTGATTAAGTTATGGTTGGAATAGATTTGTTACCAATTTTCACGTATCTAAAATGAGAAAAATTATCCAATCTTGTTTTACCCATAACTTCTTCATTTTAAATCCATTTTGAGTGAATAAAATTGCTATGGTTTCATATTGAAATCTATTTTATGAATATAAACAGAAAAAGTATAGGTTTATAGTCGGAAAAATAAGTTACAAGTCATTTTTGTGAAGGTAGTCATTTCAGTCGAAAGAACGACGTCTAGATGACCATTTTAGAAAACATACTTCCACTGTGAGTTTAACCATAATTTTTGGATATAGTTTCATGTTCATAATAAAAATCATTTTCTCAGAATAACAACTTTTAAATCAAAGTTTATCATAGTTTTTAATTAACTAACTCAAAACAGCCCGCGGTGTTACTACGACGGCGTAAATCCGGTTTTACGGTGTTTTTCGTGTTTCCAGGTTTTAAATCATTAAGTTAGCATATCATATAGATATAGAACATGTGTTTAGTTGATTTTAAAAGTCAAGTTAGAAGGATTAACTTTTGTTTGCGAACAAGTTTAGAATTAACTAAACTATGTTCTAGTGATTACAAGTTTAAACCTTCGAATAAGATAGCTTTATATGTATAAATCGAATGATGTTATGAACATCATTACTACCTTAAGTTCCTTGGATAAACCTACTGGAAAAGAGAAAAATGGATCTAGCTTCAACGGATCCTTGGATGGCTCGAAGTTCTTGAAGCAGAATCATGACACGAAAACAAGTTCAAGTAAGATCATCACTTGAAATAAGATTGTTATAGTTATAGAAATTGAACCAAAGTTTGAATATGATTATTACCTTGTATTAGAATGATAACCTACTATAAGAAACAAAGATTTCTTGAGGTTGGATGATCACCTTACAAGATTGGAAGTGAGCTAGCAAACTTGAAAGTATTCTTGATTTTATGTAACTAGAATTTGTAGAATATATGAAGAACACTTAGAACTTGAAGATAGAACTTGAGAGAGATCAATTAGATGAAGAAAATTGAAGAATGAAAGTGTTTTTAGGTGTTTTTGGTCGTTGGTGTATGGATTAGATATAAAGGATATGTAATTTTGTTTTCATGTAAATAAGTCATGAATGATTACTCATATTTTTGTAATTTTATGAGATATTTCATGCTAGTTGCCAAATGATGGTTCCCACATGTGTTAGGTGACTCACATGGGCTGCTAAGAGCTGATCATTGGAGTGTATATACCAATAGTACATACATCTAAAAGCTGTGTATTGTACGAGTACGAATACGGGTGCATACGAGTAGAATTGTTGATGAAACTGAACGAGGATGTAATTGTAAGCATTTTTGTTAAGTAGAAGTATTTTGATAAGTGTCTTGAAGTCTTTCAAAAGTGTATGAATACATATTAAAATACTACATGTATATACATTTTAACTGAGTCGTTAAGTCATCGTTAGTCGTTACATGTAAATGTTGTTTTGAAACCTTTAGGTTAACGATCTTGTTAAATGTTGTTAACCCAATGTTTATAATATCAAAATAGATTTTAAATTATTATATTATCATGATATTATGATGTACAAATATCTCTTAATATGATATATATACATTAAATGTCGTTACAACGATAATCGTTACATATATGTCTCGTTTCAAAATCATTAAGTTAGTAGTCTTGTTTTTACATATGTAGTTCATTGTTAATATACTTAATGATATGTTTACTTATCATAATATCATGTTAACTATATATATAACCATATATATGTCATCATATAGTTTTTACAAGTTTTAACGTTCGTGAATCACCGGTCAACTTGGGTGGTCAATTGTCTATATGAAACATATTTCAATTACTCAAGTCTTAACAAGTTTGATTGCTTAACATGTTGGAAACATTTAATCATGTAAATATCAATCTCAATTAATATATATAAACATTGAAAAGTTCGGGTCACTACAGTACCTACCCGTTAAATAAATTTCGTCCCGAAATTTTAAGCTGTTGAAGGTGTTGACGAATCTTCTGGAAATAGATGCGGGTATTTCTTCTTCATCTGATCTTCACGCTCCCAGGTGAACTCGGGACCTCTACGAGCATTCTATTAAGCCTTAACAATTGGTATCTTGTTTTGCTTAAGTCTTTTAACCTCACGATCCATTATTTCGACGGGTTCTTCGATGAATTGGAGTTTTTCGTTGATTTGGATTTCATCTAACGGAATAGTGAGATCTTCTTTAGCAAAAAATTTCTTCAAATTCGAGACGTGGAAAGTGTTATGTACAGCCGCGAGTTGTTGAGGTAACTCAAGTCGGTAAGCTACTGGTCCGACACGATCAATAATCTTGAATGGTCCAATATACCTTGGATTTAATTTCCCTCGTTTACCAAATTGAACAACGCCTTTCCAAGGTGCAACTTTAAGCATGACCATCTCTCCAATTTCAAATTCTATATCTTTTCTTTTAATGTCAGCGTAGCTCTTTTGTCGACTTTGGGCGGTTTTCAACCGTTGTTGAATTTGGATGATCTTCTCGGTAGTTTCTTGTATAATCTCAAGACCCGTAATCTGTCTATCCCCCACTTCACTCCAACAAATTGGAGACCTGCACTTTCTACCATAAAGTGCTTCAAACGGCGCCATCTCAATGCTTGAATGGTAGCTGTTGTTGTAGGAAAATTCTGCTAACGGTAGATGTCGATCCCAACTGTTTCCGAAATCAATAACACATGCTCGTAGCATGTCTTCAAGCGTTTGTATCGTCCTTTCGCTCTGCCCATCAGTTTGTGGATGATAGGCAGTACTCATGTCTAGACGAGTTCCTAATGCTTGCTGTAATGTCTGCCAGAATCTTGAAATAAATCTGCCATCCCTATCAGAGATAATAGAGATTGGTATTCCATGTCTGGAGACGACTTCCTTCAAATACAGTCGTGCTAACTTCTCCATCTTGTCATCTTTACTTATTGACAGGAAGTGTGCTGATTTGGTGAGACGATCAACTATTACCCAAATAGTATCAAAACCACTTGCAGTCCTTGGCAATTTAGTGATGAAATCCATGGTAATGTTTTCCCATTTCCATTCTGAGATTTCGGGTTGTTGAAGTAGACCTGATGGTTTCTGATGCTCAGCTTTGACCTTAGAACACGTCAAACATTCTCCTACGTATTTAGCAACATCGGATTTCATACCCGGCCACCAAAAATATTTCTTGAGATCCTTGTACATCTTCCCCGTTCCAGGATGTATTGAGTATCTGGTTTTATGAGCTTCTCTAAGTACCATTTCTCTCATATCTCCAAATTTTGGTACCCAAATCCTTTCAGCCCTATACCGGGTTCCGTCTTCCCGAATATTAAGATGCTTCTCCGATCCTTTGGGTATTTCATCCTTTAAATTTCCCTCTTTTAAAACTCCTTGTTGCGCCTCCTTTATTTGAGTAGTAAGGTTATTATGAATCATTATATTCATAGATTTTACTCGAATGGGTTCTCTGTCCTTTCTGCTCAAGGCATTGGCTACCACATTTTCCTTCCCCGGGTGGTAACGAATCTCAAAGTCGTAATCATTCAATAATTCAATCCACCTACGCTGCCTCATATTCAGTTGTTTCTGATTAAATATGTGTTGAAGACTTTTGTGGTCGGTATATATAATACTTTTGACCCCATATAAGTAGTGCCTCCAAGTCTTTAATGCAAAAACAACCGTGCCTAATTCCAAATCATGCGTCATATAATTTTGTTCGTGAATCTTCAATTGTCTAGACGCATAAGCAATCACCTTCGTTCGTTGCATTAATACAAAACCGAGACCTTGCTTTGATGCGTCACAATAAATCACAAAATCATCATTCCCTTCTGGCAATGACAATATAGGTGCCGTAGTTAGCTTTTTCTTCAATAACTGAAACGCTTTCTCTTGTTCATCATTCCATTCAAATTTCTTCCCTTTATGCGTTAATGCAGTCAAGGGTTTTGCTATTCTGGAAAAGTCTTGGATGAACCTTCTGTAGTAACCAGCTAGTCCTAAAAATTAGCGTATGTGTTTCGGAGTTTTCGGGGTTTCTCACTTTTCAACAGTTTCTATCTTTGCCTGATCCACCTTAATACCTTCTTTGTTCACTATGTGACCGAGGAATTGAACTTCTTCCAACCAAAATGCACACTTTGAAAACTTAGCGTACAATTCTTCCTTCCTCAATACTTCTAACACCTTTCTCAAATGTTCACCGTGTTCTTGGTCATTCTTTGAGTAAATAAGTATGTCATCAATGAAAACAATGACAAACTTGTCAAGGTATGGTCCACACACTCGGTTCATAAGGTCCATGAACACAGCTGGTGCATTAGTTAAACCAAATGGCATGACCATAAACTCGTAATGACCGTAACGTGTTCTGAAAGCAGTCTTTGGAATATCATCTTCTTTCACCCGCATTTGATGATACCCGGAACGTAAGTCAATCTTTGAATAAACTGACGAGCCTTGTAGTTGATCAAATAAGTCGTCGATTCTCGGTAGTGGGTAGCGGTTCTTGATGGTAAGATTGTTCAACTCTCGGTAGTCGATACACAACCTGAATGTACTATCTTTCTTCTTGACAAACAAAACAGGAGCTCCCCACGGTGATGTGCTTGGTCGAATGAAACCACGCTCTAAAAGTTCTTGTAATTGGCTTTGCAGTTCTTTCATCTCGCTGGGTGCGAGTCTGTAAGGAGCACGAGCTATTGGTGCAGCTCCTGGTACAAGATCTATTTGAAATTCAACGGATCGATGTGGGGGTAATCCCGGTAATTCTTTCGGAAATACATTGGGAAATTCTTTTGCAATGGGAACATCATTGATGCTCTTTTCTTCAGTTTGTACTTTCTCGACATGTGCTAGAACAGCATAGCAACCTTTTCATATTAGTTTTTGTGCCTTCAAATTACTAATAAGATGTAGCTTCGTGTTGCCCTTTTCTCCGTACACCATTAAGGGTTTTCCTTTTTCTCGTATAATGCGAATTGCATTTTTGTAACAAACGATCTCTGCTTTCACTTCTTTCAACCAGTCCATACCGATTATCACATCAAAACTCCCTAACTCTACTGGTAACAAGTCAATCTTAAATATTTCGCTAACCAGTTTAATTTCTCGATTCCGACATATATTATCTGCTGAAATTAATTTACCATTTGCTAATTCGAGTAAAAATTTACTATCCAAAGGCGTCAATGGACAAATTAATTTAGCACAAAAATCTCTACTCATATAGCTTATATCCGCACCCGAATCAAATAAAACGTAAGCAGATTTATTGTCAATAAGAAACGTACCCGTAACAAGCTCCGGGTCTTCCTGTGCCTCTGCCGCATTAATATTGAAAACTCTTCCGCGGCCTTGTCCATTCGTGTTCTCCTGGTTCGGGCAATTTATAATAATGTGGCCCGGTTTTCCACATTTATAACAAACTACATTGGCATAACTTGCTCCGACACTACTTGCTCCACCATTACTCGTTCCAACACCATTTGTTCCTTTCATTCTATTAACCCATGGTCTGTAGACCTCACACTTCGCCGCGCTATGACCATTTCTTTTACACTTGTTGCAAAAATTTGGTGCAGAACCCCGAGTGATACTTTTCACACCTTTGGCATAGCTGCTTCTGATTATTGTTGTTGTTGCGGTTGTTATTGTTGTTGTGATGATTGTTGTAGTTGTTGTTGTTGTTGTTGTTGTTGTTGTTGTAGTTGTTGTTGTTGTTGTTGTTGTTGTTGTTGTTGTTGTTGTTGTTGTTGTTATTGTTGTTGGGCCGTTTGTTGTAGTTGCGATTGATGTTGCGATTGTTGGGATAGTTGTTACGATTATTGTTGTAATTGCTGTTGTTATTGTATTGGTGATTCTTATCACCGTTTTCCTCCCACTTTCTTTTGACTTGCTTCACATTGGCCTCTTCAGCCGCCTGTCCTTTAATTCTTTCCTCAATCTGGTTCACTAGTTTGTGAGCCATTCTACATGCCTGTTGTATGGAGGCGGGCTCGTGTGAACTTATATCTTCTTGGATTCTTTCCGGTAATCCTTTCACAAACGCGTCGATCTTCTCTTCCTCATCTTCGAACGCTCCCGGACACAATAGGCACAATTCTGTGAATCGTCTTTCGTACGTGGTAATATCAAATCCTTGGGTTCGTAACCCTCTAAGTTCTGTCTTGAGCTTATTGACCTCAGTTCTGGGACGGTACTTCTCGTTCATCAAGTGCTTGAATGCTGACCACGGTAGTGCGTACGCATCATCTTGTCCCACTTGCTCTAGATAGGTATTCCACCATGTTAACGCAGAACCTGTGAAGGTATGCGTAGCGTACTTCACTTTGTCCTCATCAGTACACTTACTTATGGCAAATACCGATTCGACCTTCTCGGTCCACCGTTTCAATCCGATCGGTCCTTCGATTCCATCAAATTCCAAAGGTTTGCAGGCAGTGAATTCTTTGTAGGTGCATCCTACATGATTTCCTGTACTGCTAGATCCAAGGTTATTATTGGTATGTAGCGCAGCCTGTACTGCGGCTATGTTTGAAGCTAGAAAAGTACGGAATTCCTCTTCATTCATATTCACGGTGTGTCGAGTAGTCGGTGCCATTTCCTTCAAAATAGTCAAATGGAACAAGTTAATCATACAGAATATTAAGAGTAGTTAATAGTATTTCGTAGCATAATATGAACTCATTTATAAAAGCTTTTTCTTCATATTAGCGTTTTATAAGTTTAAATTCGGGTAGTACCTACCCGTTAAGTTCATACTTAGTAGCTAATATACAATTCAACTACTACAATTCTATATGAAAAACTGATTATAATAATATTTCGCGTTCAAACTTTTATACAATATTTTACAAACTTACAATACCGCTTATTTTACATAAAGCATGAAATATAGCATACAATAACTTTGATACAAGATAGTTGTGAAGATAATTCTAGCTAGTACACAAGTCGTTCAGCAAAGACAATAAAGACACGTAATTCATACGTCCAGAAACAAGTCATGCATTCTGGTTTTACTAGGATTACTTCCCATCCTTGGTCTTGTGGAACATAACCGTTATGGCCGTTGATAAGACAGCGTGTTGTAACATCGTCAAAAGGACGAGGGTTACGTAATGTCCAACAGTCCCGTAACAATCTAAAAACCTCATTTCTTACCCCAATTACCGACTCCGTCACTTGTGGAAACGTTTTGTAAAATAGTTGTAGCCCGATGTTCTTGTTCTCACTTTGGTGAGAAGCAAACATTACTAATCCGTAAGCATAACATGCTTCTTTATGTTGCATGTTAGCCGCTTTTTCTAAATCACGAAGTCCAATATTCGGATATATTGAGTCAAAATAATTTCTTAACCCGTTGCGTAAAATAGCATTTGGGTTCCCCGCAATATATGCGTCAAAGTAAACACATCGTAACTTATGGGTTTCCCAATGTGCTATCCCCCATCTTTCAAACGAAAGTCTCTTATAAACCAAGACATTCTTGGAACGTTCTTCGAATGTCTTACAAACTGATCTCGCCTTAAATAGTTGTGCCGAGGAATTCTGGCCGACTCTAGACAAGATTTCATCAATCATGTCTCCGGGTAGGTCTCTTAAAATATTGGGTTGTCTATCCATTTTGTGTTTTTATACTGTAAAATAGACATGAGTTAGATTCATAAAAAAAATACTTATTAATACAAGCAATTTTTACATATAATAAAGCATAAGCACACAATATTACATATATTACACCACACGAATACAACTATCTTATTCCGACTCGCTCATTTCTTCTTCTTCGGTTTTGGTTCTTTTTGCTAAGTTTTTAGGGATATATGATGTTCCCCTAATACGAGACGTCGTTTTCCACATTGGTCTAGAAAAACCTGGTGGTTTAGAGGTTCCCGGGTTATTGTTACAACTTAAGAAATACGGGTGTTGACGATACATATAAAGTTCATCGGGGTTGGAATCAGATTTCTCTATTTTTATTCCCTTTCCCTTATTGTTCTCTTTTGCCTTTTTAAATTCAGTTGGGGTAATTTCTATAACATCATCAGAATCCTCGTCAGGATCCGATTCATCGAAGAATTGGTAATCCTCCCAATATTTTGCTTCCTTGGCAGAAACACCGTTGACCATAATTAACCTTGGTCGGTTGGTTGAGGATTTTCTTTTACTTAACCGTTTTATTATTTCCTCCACCGGTTCTATTTCTTCTTCCGGTTCCTCCTCCTCCGGTTCCAATTCTTCTTCCGGTTCCGATTCTTCTTCCGGTTCCTCTTCGGGAACTTGTGAATCAGTCCACGAATCATTCCAAATTACATTTGACTCTTCATTATTATTAGGTGAGTCAATGGGACTTGTATTAGAGGTAGACATCTATCACATAATATCAAACACGTTAAGAGATTAATATATCACATAATATTCACATGTTAAAAATATATAGTTTCCAACAAAATTTGTTAAGCAATCATTTTTCAAGTAAACACGGTCGAAGTCCAGACTCACTAATGCATCCTAACAAACTCGATAAGACACACTAATGCAAAATTCTGGTTCTCTAAGACCGAAGCTCTGATACCAACTGAAATGTCCCGTTCTTATTGATTAAAAACGTTCCATATTAATTGATTTCGTTGCGAGGTTTTGACCTCTATATGAGACGTTTTTCAAAGACTGCATTCATTTTAAAACAAACCATAACCTTTATTTCATCAATAAAGGTTTAAAAAGCTTTACGTAGATTATCAAATAATGATAATCTAAAATATCCTGTTTACACACGACCATTACATAATGGTTTACAATACAAATATGTTACAACAAAATAAGTTTCTTGAATGCAGTTTTTACACAATATCATACAAGCATGGACTCCAAATCTCGTCCTTATTTAAGTATGCGACAGCGGAAGCTCTTAATAATCACCTGAGAATAAACATGCTTAAAACGTCAACAAAAATGTTGGTGAGTTATAGGTTTAACCTATATATATCAAATCATAATAATAGACCATAAGATTTCATATTTCAATACACATCCCATACATAGAGATAAAAATCATTCATATGGTGAACACCTGGTAACCGACATTAACAAGATGCATATATAAGAATATCCCCATCATTCCGGGACACCCTTCGGATATGATATAAATTTCGAAGTACTAAAGCATCCGGTACTTTGGATGGGGTTTGTTAGGCCCAATAGATCTATCTTTAGGATTCGCGTCAATTAGGGTGTCTGTTCCCTAATTCTTAGATTACCAGACTTAATAAAAAGGGGCATATTCGATTTCGATAATTCAACCATAGAATGTAGTTTCACGTACTTGTGTCTATTTTGTAAATCATTTATAAAACCTGCATGTATTCTCATCCCAAAAATATTAGATTTTAAAAGTGGGACTATAACTCACTTTCACAGATTTTTTACTTCGTCGGGAAGTAAGACTTGGCCACTGGTCGATTCACGAACCTATAACAATATATACATATATATCAAAGTATATTCAAAATATATTTACAACACTTTTAATATATTTTGATGTTTTAAGTTTATTAAGTCAGCTGTCCTTGTTAGTAACGTACAACTAGTTGTCCACAGTTAGATGTACAGAAATAAATCGATAAATATTATCTTGAATCAATCCACGACCCAGTGTATACGTATCTCAGTATTGATCACAACTCAAACTATATATATTTTGGAATCAACCTCAACCCTGTATAGCTAACTCCAACATTCACATATAGAGTGTCTATGGTTGTTCCGAAATATATATAGATGTGTCGACATGATACGTCGAAACATTGTATACATGTCTATGGTATCTCAAGATTACATAATATACAATACAAGTTGATTAAGTTATGGTTGGAATAGATTTGTTACCAATTTTCACGTATCTAAAATGAGAAAAATTATCCAATCTTGTTTTACCCATAACTTCTTCATTTTAAATCCATTTTGAGTGAATAAAATTGCTATGGTTTCATATTGAAATCTATTTTATGAATATAAACAGAAAAAGTATAGGTTTATAGTCGGAAAAATAAGTTACAAGTCATTTTTGTGAAGGTAGTCATTTCAGTCGAAAGAACGACGTCTAGATGACCATTTTAGAAAACATACTTCCACTGTGAGTTTAACCATAATTTTTGGATATAGTTTCATGTTCATAATAAAAATCATTTTCTCAGAATAACAACTTTTAAATCAAAGTTTATCATAGTTTTTAATTAACTAACCCAAAACAGCCCGCGGTGTTACTACGACGGCGTAAATCCGGTTTTACGGTATTTTTCGTGTTTCCAGGTTTTAAATCATTAAGTTAGCATATCATATAGATATAGAACATGTGTTTAGTTGATTTTAAAAGTCAAGTTAGAAGGATTAACTTTTGTTTGCGAACAAGTTTAGAATTAACTAAACTATGTTCTAGTGATTACAAGTTTAAACCTTCGAATAAGATAGCTTTATATGTATAAATCGAATGATGTTATGAACATCATTACTACCTTAAGTTCCTTGGATAAACCTACTGGAAAAGAGAAAAATGGATCTAGCTTCAACGGATCCTTGGATGGCTCGAAGTTCTTGAAGCAGAATCATGACACGAAAACAAGTTCAAGTAAGATCATCACTTGAAATAAGATTGTTATAGTTATAGAAATTGAACCAAAGTTTGAATATGATTATTACCTTGTATTAGAATGATAACCTACTATAAGAAACAAAGATTTCTTGAGGTTGGATGATCACCTTACAAGATTGGAAGTGAGCTAGCAAACTTGAAAGTATTCTTGATTTTATGTAACTAGAATTTGTAGAATATATGAAGAACACTTAGAACTTGAAGATAGAACTTGAGAGAGATCAATTAGATGAAGAAAATTGAAGAATGAAAGTGTTTTTAGGTGTTTTTGGTCGTTGGTGTATGGATTAGATATAAAGGATATGTAATTTTGTTTTCATGTAAATAAGTCATGAATGATTACTCATATTTTTGTAATTTTATGAGATATTTCATGCTAGTTGCCAAATGATGGTTCCCACATGTGTTAGGTGACTCACATGGGCTGCTAATAGCTGATCATTGGAGTGTATATACCAATAGTACATACATCTAAAAGCTGTGTATTGTACGAGTACGAATACGGGTGCATACGAGTAGAATTGTTGATGAAACTGAACGAGGATGTAATTGTAAGCATTTTTGTTAATTAGAAGTATTTTGATAAGTGTCTTGAAGTCTTTCAAAAGTGTATGAATACATATTAAAATACTACATGTATATACATTTTAACTGAGTCGTTAAGTCATCGTTAGTCGTTACATGTAAATGTTGTTTTGAAACCTTTAGGTTAACGATCTTGTTAAATGTTGTTAACCCAATGTTTATAATATCAAAATAGATTTTAAATTATTATATTATCATGATATTATGATGTACAAATATCTCTTAATATGATATATATACATTAAATGTCGTTACAATGATAATCGTTACATATATGTCTCGTTTCAAAATCATTAAGTTAGTAGTCTTGTTTTTACATATGTAGTTCATTGTTAATATACTTAATGATATGTTTACTTATCATAATATCATGTTAACTATATATATAACCATATATATGTCATCATATAGTTTTTACAAGTTTTAACGTTCGTGAATCACCGGTCAACTTGGGTGGTCAATTGTCTATATGAAACATATTTCAATTACTCAAGTCTTAACAAGTTTGATTGCTTAACATGTTGGAAACATTTAATCATGTAAATATCAATCTCAATTAATATATATAAACATTGAAAAGTTCGGGTCACTACATTTCACACCTTTGGCATAGCTGCTTCTGATTGTTGTTGTTGTTACGGTTGTTATTGTTGTTGGGATGATTGTTGTAGTTGCTGTTGTTGTTGTTGTTGTTGTTGTTATTGTTGTTGTTGTTGTTGTTGTTGGGCCATTTGTTGTAGTTGCGATTGATGTTGCGATTGTTGGGATAATTGTTGCGATTATTATTGTAATTGCTGTTGTTGTTGTATTGGTGATTCTTATCACCGTTTTCCTCCCACTTTCTTTTGACTTGCTTCACATTGGCCTCTTCAGCCGTCTATTCTTTAATTCTTTCCTCAATCTGGTTCACTAGTTTGTGAGCCATTCTACATGCCTGTTGTATGGAGGCGGGCTCGTGTGAACTTATATCTTCTTGGATTCTTTCCGGTAATCCTTTCACAAACGCGTCAATCTTCTCTTCCTCATCTTCGAACGCTCCTGGACACAATAGGCACAATTCTGTGAATCGTCTTTCGTACGTGGTGTAGAGACCAGTCCTAATCCATCCGGACGAAGTCCATATCGATTACAAACGATTCACAACAGTTGATTACATCGCGAGGTAATTGACCTCTATATGATAAATTTTACAAACATTGCATTCATTTTTAAAAGACAAACTTTCGTTACATCAATAGTTGACAGGCATGTAAAGCATTTCATAATATGTCCAAATATAATTGACTTAATAATAATCTTGATGAACTCAACGACTCGAATGCAACATCTTTTGAAATATGTCATGAATGACTCCAAGTAATATCTCTAATATGAGCAAATGCACAGCGGAAGATTTCTTTCGTACCTGAGAATAAACATGCTTTAAAGTGTCAACCAAAAGGTTGGTGAGTTCATTAGTTTATCATAAAGAATCATTTCATAATTTTAATAGACCACAAGATTTCATACTTCCATTTCTCATAATCATACGTCTCATGCATAGAGACAAAAATATCATTCATATGGATTGAGCACCTGGTAACTGACATTCACAATATGCATATAAGAATATCTCCATCATTCCGGGATCCTCCTTCGGACATGATATAAATTTCGAAGTACTAAAGCATCCGGTACTTTGGATGGGGCTTGTTGGGCCCGATAGATCTATCTTTAGAGTTCGCGTCAATTAGGGTGTCTGTTCCCTAATTCTTAGATTACCAGACTTAATAAAAAGGGGCATATTCAGTTCGATCATTCAACCATAGAACGTAATTTCAATTACTTGTGTCTATTTCGTAAAACAGTTATAAAAACAGCGCATGTATTCTCAGTCCCAAAAATATATATTGCAAAAGCATTTAAAAAAAAGGGATTAATGAAACTCACCGTATTGTATTTTGTAGTAAAAATACATATAACGACATTGAACAACTAAACAATGCAAGGTTGGCCTCGGATTCACGAACCTATATCATTCGTATATATATTAACACACATAATTGTAATCGAATAATTATATATATACTTATTAGTCGTGATATAATTTTGATATTACTAATTTAGCTACTTCATTATATATTCATTTTATATATGAAAATATTTATATATTTAAAATATGAGCATTAAATATATTTTTATATAATTAATCTTTTATTTACAAAGCACCAGTTATAATAGTACCAAAATAAGTATAATGATAATAAAAATAATTTTAATAGTACTAGTAAAAATAATGATAGTATTAATAGTAGTTTTAACAAAATGATAGATTAAAAGACATGATACTTTTAATAATAGTTATGTTAATCATTAATAATATAATACCGGTTATGATAATTATATTAATGAAAATGCTAATATTAATAATAATACTTGTGTCAATCCTAATAATACTAATACTTATAACATAATACTAATGATAATATTAATATATTACTTTCTAATAATACTAGTAACAATAATAATATTAGTAATAATAATAATAATAGTAATTATAATTGAAATTTTAGTTAGGTTAATTATAACAAATGGTAACTTTTATTAGTAATAATAATGATAATAATTACAATACTAATCCTAATAACAATAGCTAATAATGATAATGATAATAATAATAATAATAATAATAATAATAATAATAATAATAATAATAATAATAATAATAATAATAATAATAATAATAATAATAATAATAATAATAATAATAGTAATAATAATAATGATAATAATTTTGAGAACTACCTCATAAAAACGGATCCAAAAAAGAAAAGACACCTACAGGGCTCGAACCCGTGACCTCTCGGTTCAATAACCACACACCTAACCATCCCTCCACTTCCACTTTTCTGAAATAATTAGAATTCAAATCCTTTTATCCCACTCGTTTGCGGCCCAAACTGGAATCCAACAGAAATACTTAAGCTGGGTCACGGCCCAAATTTCATCCTAAGTCCATGAACACAGCCCGATCCAAGCAGTTTAACTTGGCCCAATTAACACCATTAAGGGTTTCGATTTATCTAACACGAAAAGAGACAGGGACGATTCATAAATGAAAAAAAAAATAGGGCAGCAGCGATAAAAAAAAAATTTGATGGTGGCTGTTAGTTGTGTTTCGGTTCAAAAGGAAAGGAAAAAAAAAATATGATAATCAATCATTCATGTTTCATCACTTGGTAGGCCATGTAAATTTCAATTTGTTCCCCATGATTCATTCGCTAGTGAGCTGTAAAGTGGCATGAATTATTTACAAATTGTCAACTTTTTAAATTGTGAGCCTTATCATAACAATACTCATTATCGTTATAGTTTACTCATCAATAAATATCGGTTTGTTTTTCAACTGAAGTACATGGCAAACAGAAGTACATGGCTGTCAATTCACTCGCTACTAGCACCAAGTTCATGCTGTTTGGTCGACCGTAAAAGATTAGTAGTCACTTTCTAATTTGTCGAAGCTAGTAAGAAGAAAAAAAAATGAAGGTGGTGTGGTGGTTCTCGTTTTGAACAGAAGCGTAGAAGGAGAAAAACGAGTAGCAGCAGATTGTTACAGCAGAATTTATGTGGACGTTGTATGGTGAAAGGTGGTTGTCGAATGGTTATAGTGGTGATAGTGGAGTGACATAAATGGAAACAGGAAAAACCAAGATGGTGACGAGAGTGGCGGGTTGAAGGCGATGGAGGTTGTGGTGCACTAAGGAGGTGATAACCGATGGTGTTTTGGGTGAAGTGGGGTAATGTTTTGATGATGGTGATGAACGGTTGTGGTTCATAAAGGTAGCAGTCTTTCTCGAGCAGTAGCAAGAAATCAAATCATATCCGTGATATATGGTGATGGGTTTAATAATAAGAGGTGGTGACGTCTTGACCGGCTGTGGTGATATACAAGTTAAACAAGTGGGTTTCGATGGTAACAAAAACAGAAATTTATTTCTATCGATCAAAACAATTTGGATTAGCAAGTTACCTGGGTTTGTTGTGGGTGTCGGTTCAAATAATATGAAGCAAGTGAGTTAGGGTGTCTGTGGAGGTGGTTTACGGATATATTATGTTATGCGAGGTGTATATAAAATAGTTATTAATTTTAGCAGGAAATACTATTAAATACGATACAATTTTACACAAGATATTTATTTATTTATAGAATGGATATACTTAAACCTTCCTACAACACTTATAGGCAGTGTACCTAATCTTACAGTAGTGTAGTTTTTAGTAAGTCCGGTTCGTTCCACAGGGAAATCTTTAAACAAAGCTCAACGCTATATTAGTTTACTTTTATTAAAAATACAAATATATATATAAGTAATATTATTATTATAAAGGGGAGTTTTTTTTACCGTTTAATGACCGGTTTGTCGATTTTAAGACTTTAGTCGCAGTTAAAACCTAATGTAAAATATAAAATAAATACAAGACTTAAATTAAAGCGTAAAGTAAATAACGATAATGAAATTGCTAATAATAAAAGTGCGATAAAATAAACTTACGATAATTAAAAAGTACGATAATTAAAAGTGCGATTAAATAACAATAAATAAAAGTGCGATAATTAGAAGTGCAATTAAATATAAAATAAAGGAAATTAAATATGAAATAAAAGAATTATGCTTATTTAAACTTCCGTAATCATGATGTTTGACGTGTTGATTTTAGTTTTATGCCCATGGGTTAATTGTCCTTTGTCCTGGATTATTTACTCTGTCCGTCTGGTTTTTGTCCATAACAGTCCATCAGTCATAAATATAAAGTGCGAGTGTCCTCGTCAAATTATTATTATACCCGAAGTTAAATATTCCAACTAATTGGGGATTCGAATTATAACAAGGTTTTAATACTTTGTTTAATGAATACACCAGGTTATCGACTGCTTGTAAACCAAGGTTTTACTACTTTGTTAACAATTACACCAATTACCCTTGAATGTAATTTCACCCCTGTTTTAATTATTCTAGTGGCTATTAATCCATTCCCGTGTCCGGTTAAATAAACGATTATTCGTACATATAAATACCCCGCCCATCGTGTCCGATCGAGTGTATATGGTAATTTATAGGGACGCCCAATTGTAAATCTTTATATTAAAATTAACAAACTATCATTTAGTTAAACAAATATAAAGCCCATTAATAGCCCATAGTCTAATTTCCACAAGTGTCGTTCTTTTGTCCAAACCCCAATTATGGTACAAAGCTCAATTACCCAATTTTAGTAATTAGCCCAACATCATGATTACTTCGTTTTAAATAAGCATAATAATAACTTAGCTACGAGACATTAATGTAAAAAGGTTGAACATAACTTACAATGATTAAAAATAGCGTAGCGTTACACGGACAGAATTTCGACTTACACCCTTACAACATTCGCTAACATACCCTTATTATTAGAATTATAATTAAAATTAAAATATAAATTATATATATATATATATATAAATTTTACGTATGATAAGAGAAGAAAAAGATGATGATTTTGATCAGAATTCGGTTGGCTTTATAGGCAGTTTTCAATTTTGGGGCTCCGCGACTCGCGGTGAAAACCTCTTCAAACTCCGTGAGTCGCGGAGGTTACTTTTACAGCTCAGTCCTTGGAGTTTTTCTATGCCGACGGTTTTTTATTTATAAATATAATATATATATAATTAATATAATTAATTATATATTATATTATATTTATATACATAGTTAACTTGTAATTTTTAGTCCGTTGCGTCGAGCGTTAAGAGTTGACTCTGGTCCCGGTTCCGGATTTTCGAACGTCCTCGCGTACAATTTAATATCTTGTACTTTGCGTTTTGAATCTTGTACTTTTGTAATTTCGAGACGTTTCTTATCAATAATTGGAACCTTTTTTATTGTCTTTTGTACTTTTGAGCTTTTTGGTCGTTTGCGTCTAAAATTCGTCGAATCTGTCTTTTGTCTTCACCTTTTATTATACAAACGAATATCACTTGTAAATAGAACAATTGCAACTAAAAGCTTGTCTTTCTTGAGGAATAATGCTATGAAATATATGTTCGTTTTTAGCATTATCAATATATATCTCTATATCTTATATGATTGTAATATGTATGTATATACATAGAGATTAGATAGACATAAAATAAAGAGAAAAGCATATTCAAATATGATATGCAAGTTGATTAGTTGATAGGAACTATTGATCGTACAGAAATAATAAAAGAAATGTAAAAGTTTGATACTGACACTAAACAAATTTTGGATTATGTAGGTGTTTAATTCAAATTGTGAATTGGAGAATCAATTAGGCAGACCTAAACAAAAATGAAAAAAATTCGATGTGGACATGTAAAAGCAATTAATTCTGTATATGATTCCCTATATATCTAAATCTATTTAACATTGTTTATATATTTATATATAAATCTGTATATATATAAAACGTATAAGTATGGATATGTAAATCTGAATAACTCTATTTTTCATACGTATATATATCTATATAATATAAATTCCAACTGATTCTTAATAATAATAATAATTAATCTTACTAATGACTAAATATGATAATAAAAATGATAATAATAATAATGATAATAAATTTTTATAATAATAACAATACTAACTATAATTATAGCAATGGTTTTAATATTAATGAAATGTAATAATATTAATAATAATTGTATTATTAATAATTATAATTTTAATCATTCTTATCATTTAAAATCTTTATTTTAATAATTATAATCTTTTAATTCTGTCACTAACTATATTGAACAAATATCGAAACAAACACGTTTATGTAAAGTATTATACATCTAATACCTTAACGTTTTCAATTAATAAGTATATATTATATATACATATCTATATACACATAAATGTTCGTGAATCGTTGAGCATGGTCAAAGGGTAATTGATTACATGAATATAGATTTCAAAACTTTCGAGACTCAACATTACAGATTTTGCTTATCGTGTCTTTATTTATATAAAGATTAAGTTTAAATTTGGTCGAAAATTTTCGGGTCATCACAGTACCTACCCGTTAAAGAAATTTCGTCCCGAAATTTGAGTGAGGTGGTCATGGCTAACAATAAAAATGTTTTCATGACGAATATGAGTTGATAAATAGAGTGTTATCATTATTGAGTAATATGGATAAAACAATTCGATTATTCGAAGAGTACGAATGAAGCTATCACCAAAGGGTGAAATGAGTAGGTATGGATTTGTCATATCTTTTGACGTAGATAGGATTGATTTCCAAGTTCAAGAGATTTGGAGAAAATCTTCGTAATACGATTTGATTCTTCGGTAATCAAGGAAATTTAGGATCCGCTTTAAATGCGATCATCCATTTTGATTGCTTTGTCGGATATTTTACTATAAATCCACCCCCTTCATTTCCTTACAACTCACACCTTCTATTCTTTCTCCTTTAATTCGTACTTTGAATCATTTGTCAACATGCTCCATCCCGTTCTGATCATGGATATACTCTTAGCTTTTATATCTGTCATTCTTCTCTTTCATCTATCACCGGAGGATTATATTTACTTCTACTATTACTTTGGGGTTATAGTGTTTTTAATTTTTTCCGTGCCTTTACGTGGCAATACGTATTGATATGCACGGTTTGTAATTTATGTGTTGTTATCGAGCTTTATATTTTCTTTTATATTCAAGAGTTCCATACTTTTGTCTCCTCTTCCCGACTTCAAGTCAAGCGGATAATGGTCCGGAATTCGTAGGTATGGATTTTGAAATGGACATAGTTAATGTACTCAGAAAGAAATCGTAATGGCACGATCTTGATTTGGCAAATTACCAAAATCTTCAAAAAGATAGAACTATCAAGAAGATATGTTCTTATTATGTTTGGAGATTGGGTAGAATGTAAGAGTCGTGTAAATGGCACATGATGACGGTATGTTTTGTGAATCATCACGTTCCATTAGAAACTCAGCATGAATTACTGTAATATAATCACGTTGATCAAGTGTCATTATATTATACTAACTCATGCATCAGTTCCCAACACTACTTCAAAAACATTCATAATTTAAATTTCGAATTTTTCAGAATTCAAAAACTAAAACAGTTTCCTTTCTGATGTAATATAGATAGCACGAAGAGATAAATAATTTCGGACGAGAATATTTATGAAAATATCCTCAGAAATATCGAAGATATTTATGATGATATTTTGTAATTTCTAAGTTCGATGATTGATGAAGAAAGATTTTTCCGTAAGATTTTGACAAGAGTACGAAGCTAGATATTCGTTGAAGGTTTCATCGGATCCAGAATTACCTGGTTTCTTTGAATATATGGTATGGTCCTTGTATTTGGCCCTGGTCTCCGTCTTGGTTTGCTCAATCTGTTTTTTCAGTACCAAATTTTCTATCGTAACACTCCTTTCTTTATCATCAAACTTTTGGCCGTTTAGACAATCTACACTTTTTCTGTTTCCTCTGCATTTAATGCTACGATATCTGAATCATCGGCTATCAATCCGAGGTGGTTTCAGGAGAATTGTGTTTTTAGATGATTAAACGCTGATGATAATATGGTGACATATAAAAGGTTCTCCGGTAACAATAAAAGAGCATACATATAAATCAAGGTGATAATAAGGTTGTTTCGAATGAAAAGTCGAAGTTGACTTGCTGGAGCTGTGACAAAATTGGCTAATTTGAAAAGGAATTGCAAAGTTATTTTCAGTAATAACAACGCCAAAGGAGCTAGCACAGATACGTGTTGAACGTTTACTTAGGTTTTGAGTGTTTTTCAGGTGCATAACTATATGTATCAATCTTTTCTTCCGTAGATGAAGTTCGGTTGGTTCATCCTCTCGATTGAGGTGTTTTCATGAATCATGAAAGGTTTGAATGCAGATTGTAATTATCAAGATACAAACGAGGTTTAAGATGAAATCAAGTGGAAAACTTGAAGTATTGTTTAGTTTCATATGTTATAATCAATATTTTAATTCATTTTAATTGTCCACTGTTGGTAGTCCTCAGTTGATTAGTCCAAAGTTAGCTAGGAACAGTTAGCTAGGATTTTTGTTAGCGTGGATTCTTAACAAAATTTCTCATAGTTAATTTGTTTTTTTCTAGCAAATTTTATTCCGTTAAATGTTTTCTTCATTATGCCACTTGTTGGATTCTGATAGGTCAAAATCCAATTATGAAAGCTGAATGGAAATGGTTATTCTGTGGTGAATGGATTCATATATCTGTGGATGTAAGTAGGACAGTAAATGATTGTTGAATCAGATTTGAAGAACGTACAGTGTAACTTATTAATGTGAAATCTTAAATATTCCTCGGGTATTATCTACCCGTTAAAATATTTTCATCATTAACAGTTTGTACGAAAGAATTTTTAATCACAATCTTTATGAAAATATATATACATATATATTTTCTTCAGATGTAATTATGGATTTAATGAGTCAATATAATATTAGACTCATTTGATTTTCGGTTTGAGCTAGAATAAGTAATCTCTAACACTATTAGGATCCATATATTCTTCGCAGAATATTGATGAAGTTATGGATCAATACTTCATCGTTAATTATTAGGATCCACATATTCTTCGCAGAATATTAATGAAGTTATGGTCCAATACTTCATTGTTAATTGCTGTTGATACTCCTTGGTATCTATGGTGTGTATGATGTTGATGTTCATGGGACAGATTGTGAAATTGAGGCTTGGGATGCGGATGTTGTTGTTAGTGGTACTGTTGGTGCCGGTAATGTTGCTGAAGCTGGTACATTTTGCACCATATTTTTCAAGGCTACGACTCGGGTGCGGAGCTCGTTGACTTATTACTTTGAGATGATTGTCGGTTCGGATGAGCGGATGCATAAAATTCAGAATTTGAGATAGTATCAAATCATGACGAGATGTTCAGGAAATGAGGGTGAAAATGGTGTTTCGGATAGGTTCGCCGATAAGTGTTTCAAGTTCTTCGCCAAGAGGGGATTGTGGTGGATGGAAGGGATCGCCTTCTTCTTGTCTCCATTGATTAAATCGACTACGAACCCATCAGATGAATTGGGGATGACTGATTGATTGATTCATTCTGGTGACGCTGCTTTCGGAGCTGGAGTGGGACTCCATATCGGGATCCGAGGGACTTGAACTAGTTGTGAGTTCCATTTCGTTCGATTGAATAAAGGATTTTTTTTGATATGAAATGATTTTCGGATATCGGATGATATTCCAATTACATAGAATATCTAAATATATAGAACAAAAGGTTTCGTAGATTACGGAGGAATTTACGAAATATATCAGGCATAGTTTATGGTAACAGATACGCTAAGATATGGATTAGCAGATACGCTAAGATATGAATTTTTGTCTATACACTATACATGCAATCAATGCAGTAAGATGTGTCTAGACTAAAGATGGTAAGCAGATGTTTTCCGATAAAAATGATAAGCAAAACTTTTGACATGCAGACACGGTCGAAGTCCAGACTTACTAATGCATCCTAACAACTATCAGTTAGGCACGCTAATGCAAGACCTGGTTCGCTAAGACCACCGCTCTGATACCAACTGTAGAGACCCGTCCTAATCCATCCGGACGAAGTCCATATCGATTACAAACGATTCACAACAGTTGATTACATCGCGAGGTAATTGACCTCTATATGATAAATTTTACAAACATTGCATTCGTTTTTAAAAGACAAACTTTCGTTACATCGACAGTTGACAGGCATGTAAAGCATTTCATAATATATCCAAATATAATTGGCTTAATAATAATCTTGATGAACTCAACGACTCGAATGCAACATCTTTTGAAATATGTCATGAATGACTCCAAGTAATATCTCTAATATGAGCAAATGCACAGCGGAAGATTTCTTTCGTACCTGAGAATAAACATGCTTTAAAGTGTCAACCAAAAGGTTGGTGAGTTCATTAGTTTATCATAAAGAATCATTTCATAATTTTAATAGACCACAAGATTTCATACTTCCATTTCTCATAATCATACGTCCCATGCATAGAGACAAAAATATCATTCATATGGATTGAGCACCTGGTAACCGACATTCACAATATGCATATAAGAATATCCCCATCATTCCGGGATCCTCCTTCGGACATGATATAAATTTCGAAGTACTAAAGCATCCGGTACTTTGGATGGGGCTTGTTGGGCCTGATAGATCTATCTTTAGAGTTCGCGTCAATTAGGGTGTCTGTTCCCTAATTCTTAGATTACCAGACTTAATAAAAAGGGGCATATTCAGTTCGATCATTCAACCATAGAACGTAATTTCAATTACTTGTGTCTATTTTGTAAAACAGTTATAAAAACAGCGCATGTATTCTCAGTCCCAAAAATATATATTGCAAAAGCATTTAAAAAAAGGGATTAATGAAACTCACCGTATTGTATTTTGTAGTAAAAATACATATAACGACATTGAACAACTAAACAATGCAAGGTTGGCCTCGGATTCAAGAACCTATATCATTCGTATATATATTAACACACATAATTGTAATCGAATAATTATATATATACTTATTAGTCGTGATATAATTTTGATATTACTAATTTAGCTACTTCATTATATATTCATTTTATATATGAAAATATTTATATATTTAAAATATGAGCATTAAATATATTTTTATAATTGAAATTTTAGTTAGGTTAATTATAACAAATGGTAACTTTTATTAGTAATAATAATGATAATAATTACAATACTAATCCTAATAACAATAGCTAATAATGATAATGATAATAATAATAATAATAATAATAATAATAATAATAATAATAATAATAATAATAATAATAATAATAATAATAATAATAATAATAATAATAATAATAATAATAGTAATAATAATGATAATAATTTTGAGAACTACCTCATAAAAACGGATCCAAAAAAGAAAAGACACCTGCAAGGCTCGAACCCGTGACCTCTCGGTTCAACAACCACACACCTAACCATCCCTCCACTTCCACTTTTCTGAAATAATTAGAATTCAAATCCTTTTATCCCACTCGTTTGCGGCCCAAACTGGAATCCAACAGAAATACTTAAGCTGGGTCACGGCCCAAATTTCATCCTAAGTCCATGAACATAGCCCGATCCAAACAGTTTAACTTGGCCCAATTAACACCATTAAGGGTTTCGATTTATCTAACACGAAAAGAGACAGGGACGATTCATAAATGAAAAAAAAAAAATAGGGCAGCAGCGATAAAAAAAAAATTTGATGGTGGCTGTTAGCTGTGTTTCGGTTCAAAAGGAAAGGAAAAAAAAATATGATAATCAATCATTCATGTTTCATCACTTGGTAGGCCATGTAAATTTCAATTTGTTCCCCATGATTCATTCGCTAGTGAGCTGTAAAGTGGCATGAATTATTTACAAATTGTCAACTTTTTAAATTGTGAGCCTTATCATAACAATACTCATTATCGTTATAGTTTACTCATCAATAAATATCGGTTTGTTTTTCAACTGAAGTACATGGCAAACAGAAGTACATGGCTGTCAATTCACTCGCTACTAGCACCAAGTTCATGCTGTTTGGTCGACCGTAAAAGATTAGTAGTCACTTTCTAATTTGTCGAAGCTAGTAAGAAGAAAGAAAAAAAGAAGGTGGTGTGGTGGTTCTCGTTTTGAACAGAAGCGTAGAAGGAGAAAAACGAGTAGCAGCAGATTGTTACAGCAGAATTTATGTGGACGTTGTATGGTGAAAGGTGGTTGTCGAATGGTTATAGTGGTGATAGTGGAGTGACATAAATGGAAACAGGAAAAACCAAGATGGTGACGAGAGTGGCGGGTTGAAGGCGATGGAGGTTGTGGTGCACTAAGGAGGTGATAACCGATGGTGTTTTGGGTGAAGTGGGGTAATGTTTTGATGATGGTGATGAACGGTTGTGGTTCATAAAGGTAGCAGTCTTTCTCGAGCAGTAGCAAGAAATCAAATCATATCCGTGATATATGGTGATGGGTTTAATAATAAGAGGTGGTGACGTCTTGACCGGCTGTGGTGATATACAAGTTAAACAAGTGGGTTTCGATGGTAACAAAAACAGAAATTTATTTCTATCGATCAAAACAATTTGGATTAGCAAGTTACCTGGGTTTGTTGTGGGTGTTGGTTCAAATAATATGAATCAAGTGAGTTAGGGTGTCTGTGGAGGTGGTTTACGGATATATATCTCTATATCTTATATGATTGTAATATGTATGTATATACATAGAGATTAGATAGACATAAAATAAAGAGAAAAGCATATTCAAATATGATATGCAAGTTGATTAGTTGATAGGAACTATTGATCGTACAGAAATAATAAAAGAAATGTAAAAGTTTGATACTGACACTAAACAAATTTTGGATTATGTAGGTGTTTAATTCAAATTGTGAATTGGAGAATCAATTAGGCAGACCTAAACAAAAATGAAAAAAATTCGATGTGGACATGTAAAAGCAATTAATTCTGTATATGATTCCCTATATATCTAAATCTATTTAACATTGTTTATATATTTATATATAAATCTGTATATATATAAAACGTATAAGTATGGATATGTAAATCTGAATAACTCTGTTTTTCATACGTATATATATCTATATAATATAAATTCCAACTGATTCTTAATAATAATAATAATTAATCTTACTAATGACTAAATATGATAATAAAAATGATAATAATAATAATGATAATAAATTTTTATAATAATAACAATACTAACTATAATTATAGCAATGGTTTTAATATTAATGAAATGTAATAATATTAATAATAATTGTATTATTAATAATTATAATTTTAATCATTCTTATCATTTAAAATCTTTATTTTAATAATTATAATCTTTTAATTTCGTCACTAACTATATTGAACAAATATCGAAACAAACACGTTTATGTAAAGTATTATACATCTAATACCTTAACGTTTTCAATTAATAAGTATATATTATATATACATATCTATATACACATAAATGTTCGTGAATCGTTGAGCATGGTCAAAGGGTAATTGATTACATGAATATAGATTTCAAAACTTTCGAGACTCAACATTACAGATTTTGCTTATCGTGTCTTTATTTATATAAAGATTAAGTTTAAATTTGGTCAAAAATTTTCGGGTCATCACACGTGGTAATATCAAATCCTTGGGTTCGTAACCCTCTAAGTTCTGTCTTGAGCTTATCGACCTCGGTTCTGGGACGGTACTTCTCGTTCATCAAGTGCTTGAATGCTGACCACGGTAGTGCGTACGCATCATCTTGTCCCACTTGCTCTAGATAGGTATTCCACCATGTTAACGCAGAACCTGTGAAGGTATGCGTAGCGTACTTTACTTTGTCCTCTTCAGTACGCTTACTTATGGCAAACACCGATTCGACCTTCTCGGTCCACCGTTTCAATCCGATCGGTCCTTCGGTTCCATCAAATTCCAAAGGTTTGCAGGCAGTGAATTCTTTGTAGGTGCATCCTACACGATTTCCTGTATTGCTAGATCCAAGGTTATTGTTGGTATGTAGCGCAGCCTGTACTGCGGCTATGTTTGAGGCTAGAAAAGTACGGAATTCCTCTTCATTCATATTCACGGTGTATCGAGTAGTCGGTGCCATTTCCTTCAAAATAGTTAAATGGAACAAGTTAATCATACAGAATATTAAGAGTAGTTAATAGTATTTCGTAGCATAATATGAACTCATTTATAAAAGCTTTTTCTTCATATTAGCGTTTTATAAGTTTAAATTCGGGTAGTACCTACCTGTTAAGTTCATACTTAGTAGCTAATATACAATTCAACTACTACAATTCTATATGAAAAACTGATTATAATAATATTTCGCGTTCAAACTTTAATACAATATTTTACAAACTTACAATACCGCTTATTTTACATAAAGCATGAAATATAGCACACAATAACTTTGATACAAGATAGTTGTGAAGATAATTCTAGCTAGTACACAAGTCGTTCATCAAAGGCAATAAAGACACGTAATTCATACGTCCAGAAACAAGTCATGCATTCTGGTTTTACTAGGACTACTTCCCATCCTTGGTCTTGTGGAACATAACCGTTATGGGTGTTGATAAGACAACGTGTTGTAACGTCGTCAAAGGGACGAGGGTTAGGTAATGTCCAACAGTCCCGTAACAATCTAAAAACCTCATTTCTTACCCCAATTACCGACTCCGTCACTTGTGGGAACGTTTTGTTTAATAGTTGTAGCCCGATGTTCTTTTTCTCACTTTGGTGAGAAGCGAACATTACTAACCTGTAAACATAGCATGCTTCTTTATGTTGCATGTTAGCCGCTTTTTCTAAATCATGAAGTCCTATATTCGAATACATTGAGTCAAAATAATTTCTTAACCCGTTGCGTAAAATAGCATTTGGGTTCCCCGCAATATATGCGTCAAAGTAAACACATCGTAACTTATGGGTTTCCCAATGTGATATCCCCCATCTTTCAAACGAAAGTCTCTTATAAACCAAGACATTCTTGGAACGTTCTTCGAATGTCTTACAAACTGATTTCACCGTAAATAGTTGTGCCGAAGAATTCTGACCGACTCTAGACAAGATTTCATCAATCATGTCTCCGGGTAGGTCTCTTAAAATATTGGGTTGTCTATCCATTTTGTGTTTTTATACTGTAAAATAGACAAGAGTTAGATTCATAAAAAAAAAATACTTATTAATACAAGCAATTTTTACATATATAATAAAGCATAAGCACACTATATTACATATATTACACCACACGAATACAACTATCTTATTCCGACTCGCTCGTTTCTTCTTCTTCGGTTTTGGTTCGTTTTGCCCAGTTTCTAGGGATATATGATGTTCCCCTAATACGAGCTGTCGTTTTCCACAACGGTTTAGAAAAACCTGGTGGTTTAGAGGTTCCCGGGTCATTGTTACAACTTAAGGGCTTCGGGGGTTGACGATACATATAAAGTTCATCGGGGTTGGAATTAGATTTCTCTATTTTTATGCCCTTTCCCTTATTATTTTCTTTTGCCTTTTTAAATTCAGTTGGGGTAATTTCTATAACATCATCGGAATTCTCGTCGGAATCCGATTCATCGGAGAATTGGTAATCCTCCCAATATTTTGCTTCCTTGGCGGAAACACCATTGACTATAATTAACCTTGGTCGGTTGGTTGAGGATTTTCTTTTACTTAACCGTTTTATTATTTCCCCCACCGGTTCTATTTCCTCCTCCGGTTCCTCCTCTTCCGGTTCTGATTCTTCTTCCGGTTCTTCTTCGGGAACTTGTGAATCAGTCCAATATATATTCGACTCTTCGTTATTATTAGGTGAGTCAATGGGATTTGTGCTAGAGGTAGACATCTATCACACAATATCAAACATGTTAAGATATTAATATATCACATAATATATACATGTTAATAATATATAGTTTCCAACAAAAATGTTAAGCAATCATTTTTAAAGAAAACACGGTCGAAGTCCAGACTCACTAATGCATCCTAACAAACTCGATAAGACACACTAATACAAATTTCTAGTTCTCTAAGACCAACGCTCTGATACCAACTGAAATGTCCCGTTCTTTATGTTGCATGTTAGCCGCTTTTTCTAAATCATGAAGTCCTATATTCGAATACATTGAGTCAAAATAATTTCTTAACCCGTTGCGTAAAATAGCATTTGGGTTCCCCGCAATATATGCGTCAAAGTAAACACATCGTAACTTATGGGTTTCCCAATGTGATATCCCCCATCTTTCAAACGAAAGTCTCTTATAAACCAAGACATTCTTGGAACGTTCTTCGAATGTCTTACAAACTGATTTCGCCGTAAATAGTTGTGCCGAAGAATTCTGACCGACTCTAGACAAGATTTCATCAATCATGTCTCCG